>NC_059406.1:3759443-4064295 GCF_905220565.1 Melitaea cinxia
CCTGTGCTCGAAAACTTAAATTTTCATTTCTAGGTAATAAGTTTGAAGATTTAAGAACTCTCACTCCATCTTAATAAAAAAATATATTCGTTTTTATCATGTTTTAAGCTAGTAATGATGATGATGATGATGACCTATCGATAAATATTTTGTCCATCTTTCTGCTCCCATATTTATTTTCATTAATATTTTTGAGTAAGTTAAGTACATTACCAATTAATTAAACAAAAATACATTTAATTTGCCCCCGTGCCTCGGAGAGCACGTTAAGCCGTCGGTCCCGGTTGTTATCATGTACACCTGATAGCGATCGTTACTCATAGTAGGGAATAAATCCGCCAACCCGCATTGGAGCAGCATGATGGATTAAGCTGTGTGTGTGTGTGATGCTATGCCCAGTAGTGGGATATTACAGGCTGAAGCGAACATTCAATTTGTTTGCTGGATATTGCTTTAGGATTCAGATGTACGATCTATGTTTATATAAAGAACTTGTACAGATAGATTGTGTTGGCATAATTTATATACTAATCAAACATAATATGACTAAGCTAAGAAAACTGCATAAATCTGTAACCTTATTTATGTCCATATACGAATAAGATTGTTGGTCGACTTCAATCGGATAGTTTCATTTGTGAGGCATATTTCTTTAATATCGTACTTTATCCTAACATCACAAAAACCGTAATATGATTGACCTTTGTCCCTTTGTCATGAAAGTTTTTCATTCGGGAACCTTTCATCCCAAATACGTTACTGTCGCAAAATGAAACGTCAAAATACTCTCAGATTAAACGTGGTATCAGTATCCAACACATGAATATACTCATGTAGGATGATGTTTATGTTATTTCTTACTTTTAGTTTCCTTTTATCATTAAAAAGGCTCTTTTAAATATTCTAGGACTAATTTTGGTAGAAGTGGAGATTTTCTTTATATACAGTATTTTTATCTAAAAGCTAATATTTCCTGAAAATGTTTATAGGTTAATCCTGTATATCAGAAAAACTTCAGTATGTGTTTAGATACGTCAAGCATATTTATAAATAAATTAAATTCTGTATGATTTACGACATACTAAATAAATAATTAAATATTATTTAAATAAGAATTCTTAAAAATTTAAACGAAAAAACTCTTTCCGCATGATACTTACACCTTTCGATTTACGAAAACAATCTGAGCACGATATCAGAATTAAACTCTACCCAAGTTACCCTAAGGAAATATTTACATATTATACTTTCTGAAAAAGAAATCAGTAACCTCCATGCATACTAAAACTAACAAAACTCATCTTTATACGTGCACTATAAGTTTTACCTTCATATCTATATATAATCATAGCTAAAGAAAATATTGCTCTCTTGGGGCAACCCTATCGCTCCAAGCGAAATTTTTACATGTAACAACCAAGTATCGATCCTGCTAACATTACGTTTGAGTCAAATTCATGTTTAAAATATCTATGTTATTCAAATCTGTGAGGTATTTTTTTTTTTTGTATAAAAATGTAATTAATATGATTATAATAAAATTTATTTCAATTAAAATTAAATTCATTTAAAATTTCAATTTATTTAAAGATTGAGATGTGGCACAGAAATAAGTCTCCTGCTCAAAAAATGGAGGAACCCGACTGGAGTAGTACTTCGACCTTACAGAAGATCACAACAAAATTTTCAAGCAGTGTTGTATTCCTGCTGGTGAGTAAGATGACCAGAGGACTCCATGACAGAGACTCCTGAGAGGAATTGGAGTTGGGTCGACAACGCGCTTGTGATACTTCTGGTGTTGCAGACGTCAATAAGCTATGGTATTTGCTTACCATCAGATGAGCTTTACGCTTTTTTACCGACTTAGGTATATAAAAAAAGGCAAGGAAAGAATTTTTCAGATAATTATATCTATCGTATTTTGAATATACGACAAATTTAGAACAATAAGTAATACAAATCTTCAAGAGCTGTAAATTTTATTAAAATATATCCTTCTTTGACAAACTGGGCTGAATTTGGATAATATAATGATTACATTTTTTATGAACCCAAGAAAAAACCCTAACTCTACCACGTTCCGTGGATAATCACGTCACGATCCAACCGCACATTTATTCTCAAACATATGAGAGCCATATAACGTTAAAGCCTTCAGATCCAGCAGAAAACTGCTTTATAATAAGAAACAAACAGATATATGTAACTTTGTGAATTTTAGGCTCAACATCGTGCGATTATCTTAACTTTTTCTCTGTATTTTATGAATACAATCATTATTTTACCGATTATGTTACCGAGTCTACGAGACAATAAGACCTTTAAGTAATGATTCCCATTACTATAGGAACACTTATCCTAACCATAATATTATAATCTACATTTTGTATAAATTGACATACAAAATTATTTAAATTAAAATCGTCAGTAAGCAGATTATAAGCTCTAATAATCCCTGATAGTAAAATTAAGATCGTAAATTCAAAAAAAGAATTTGAATCAAAAATAATATTTTATATGTAATTCTCAATTTGATGACTGCATCCCTGTCTCTGGTGTCGTTATAATGAATACAGCGGCTGCGATGCCGAGATATCGCAACAATGGTCCTATTATCTCCAATATTATCTCTTATGCTATAGGAGATAATACTCTATGCCACTGTAGCTTTGCACTTTGTTTCAGCTCTAACAATTGCTGTGCCTCATAAATTAATAAGGTACGAGACTTCATACCTGATAACCATGCTTTTAAGGTACCTTTTCACTATTTCAATCTTATATAGCCAAAATTTTGGTACAATGTTCTATTGACTATACTTGTCGAATGAATGAATACTGATTCTACTTCTTTAAACTTTACAGTAGTTGCTGCAACTAATTTATAACTTTACTATAAATGGTAATTAGACCAATAATGCTCGAAATTTTAAAGTTCACATTCAAATATACTATGTAAGATTTTTTTTTCTTTTTACAATATGGTGTAGTTTAAAATGTAACAAATATATAAAAGAGCGTTTTATTATTTTTACCTTGATTATTATTTGTTTTGTAACTTCTAAACATTAAAAAGCGTTTTCATTTGATCAATTTAAAAAAAAAATATGTAAGATAAAAATAAAATAAAACAACAAATTAAACAATAACAAGAAATTAAATAAAAAAAAAGCAGTTATATTCAACTGTATCACATTAACTATCAAAATTTATTACTAATTACGTATTTTAATTATAATATTGTATGGTATAAATTTTGCAGCGTGTTTAACTCGGTGGAAATTGATTGAATGCTGAAGCAAGTAATTTGAGTCACCCCATTTGCCAACTGATATATAACGATCTAGCGTGCTATCTGCGATAAACATTTGCATTTTATACTGTAAAATACTTTCTTCATTTTACGTTTTTACCGCTTTTTTTTAATTAAAGTACTTGTAGCGATATTTTTTTAATACAAACTCAGTTACTGCTCAATTTAATTGGTTTGTGAGAAAACAAATATATGTTGCTTTGAGCTTGTTATATAATCCGAAATATAATCTGGAGTGGCGATCAGTGGAAATGACTTTGATTCATTATTAAATAACTTTTTATCGGTACTTATAATCGTACATAAAATATAATTTATAATCATATTTCAAAATAAGAAAAATATATTAAACCAGATTTATTACAGATGTGTTTTGAAAATCACATAATAATTAGTTAAGCAAATTAATTTAACAAGGATAACAATACCCAATAAAAAGGTGGTCGAATTAAATTTCATCTCATTTATTTTATATTCAGAATACGAAAGCTCATTTTAACAACAAACCTTGAACATACTGCCTGCAAAGTCAACAGTTCTACATAATTGAATCGACATAGATAATGATACCGATAAAATAAAGGGCGCACCTGTGTAACACGTGTTGGGTGCGAGAGGGACAAACGATACGATGCCTTGCTATTCCAGATCACAGAGAAAGGAAATTTAAAGGAGGCATTGATATATTAACATAAACTAATATTCCTTTTAAATCTGACAAAAAAGTAATATCGACGTGCCAACATTGACAATTCTATGAACAAAAGTTTGATACAATCTCTCCTTATACGTATTACTATGCTTGCTTTGGTTCTGTGATTATAAATTATACAAGAGGGGTGGGAGCAATTTATGTTCCATGACGAAATATATGCTGCGCCATCTTTCGGCGTTATTTTATTTCGGAAAACATCGGAAGGTAAATAGACCTCTTGTTACCAGACCCACTTTCAATACACGGAGGGTAGTTGATAACAAATTCAATCATGAAACACACCTATGTACTTTTAGAGTTACCATTTTCTTTGAATGAAGTGCGCTCATGTAAGATTTTTTCATCGGAACTTCATTATGGAAAAATGCTAAGACAACAGTTTTTTTGTTCAACTGCGTTTGTTTTTTTATTTTATTGAAGATAAAGTAAAATGCATTTTTTTTACAATGATGAAATAAAGATCATTAAAACCTTTTTGCTATATAAATATTTTATTTAAACATTTTACATGACAATGTTTCTATGAAATCAATCAATACTCTGTCAAAAAGATAAGTTTACACAAAATAGAACATAAATTTTAGTGGTATGTTAATTTTAGATTTACCTACAATAATATTAATATCAGTTAATTTAATTGAAATGGTGACAATATTATACATGCTATTACCGTTTATCGATGTGGTCATTTTATCGAAAAATATAAAAATATTATCAGATACAATAAAAACGAATTCCCACGCACTGTTTTCAGTGATAATTTGTGGATTTTTAGTCGTCAGTTACGGTTTTATAAATCCAATGAAAAATCTTCACGACTCAAAAACTTTGAAATTATCAAAATCATTTGAAACACCCGAAGACCAGTTAATTAGAATAATAAAAGCTACTGACGCTTCTAGAAATTTTATTCTTGGTGCATTTTCACTGTTTTATCTTCTTGTTATTTTAAGATTATTCGATTTTGTAACGTTTTCAGCAAAATTACACGAATTTTCGCAATTAATGGCAAACTATGAATTGATTGATGTAACTTTAAACAGCGAAACTGAGCCTGAACCAAAAGAACCCACGTACATAATAGAAGAATTTCTTGATGATGAAGAAACTGTGCATTGGCCATCTATAATCGATTTCAATAAAATTGAGCATAGTATAATAAGAAATTTCTTCAAAAGCACACCTAAGAAGACGGCTAGTAAAAATAGTCCACAAAAAGATCAGACAAGTGATAAAAAAGAATCAACTAATAACGTTTCGGTTAAAAGCAGTCAGGATAGCAAAACTTCAAACGCTCAAACTTCAAAGAATATTTCTAAAAATGATTAATGTTTTCAGTACATTGTTAGGCATAGTAATATACATGGAATTGGTATTTATTGTCGCCCTTTTAAAACATTTAAAAGAGCCATACTTTATAAGAGATTGCTGGTGTAAAGTACAAGAAAATATACATTTCCCATCCAATCTAATTCTATTTTTTACAATACTGTTAATGGCTAACACTTCTTTAGAAATAGCTTGGGAGTATAATTATAACGCTAAACTATTGAACAACACAAATGATTCTGAAATTATATGGAATTTCTATTTAACAAAAATGTCAATTAGTTTTACTTGTTTGTTAATGGCGTTGTACATGTTAATTATAATAGAAAGGGTAAACCAATTTCTTATTATAATAGCTCGTTTGTTAGACTTCGAATTGATGTGTCGACATGCAATTTTAACAAGAGATGATAGTTCACAAAAATCTAATACAACGGTAGTGTACTCAACAATCAAGCATGTAAAACCAAAGTTGAATGGTATTTTCGTAATAAAATAATATTAAACTTTTTTTTTCGTTTCTTTCATTAGAATTTACAACTCTTCTAAGACATGGCTACTTACATTTTATTAGAACTTTTAATGGAAATTTGACTGACCTAATCGTTTTAATCTTTATATTCAACATAAATTAAGAACTGATTCACATTTGCTGCGTTATTAATGTTAATGCCGAAAACTGCTTTTTACAAAATAAACAATATTTATTATTTCATATTTCAACAGAATATGATAAAGAGGATCAATTTTTTCATTAAAACCAGGTACCTCTTTAAATAAAATTGGCTCAAAAATAAGTTTATAAGACTATTTTTATGCTTTTATACAAAACTAATCAGTGATATTTTTAGACATAACATTAATTGTTCGTAATAATAATATAGACTAAAAATAAAAATATGATTATAACGTTCAGAAAATTAAAAAAAAAAAAGTAGTGGACCCAGCGCTATCCTGCCCAGAATAGCATCTTCCAAATTTGATTGCTGACAGCAGCGCTATCTACTGGGTCCGATTGTATTTTCAAAACATTTATAAACCGGGTATATACACGAAATTTCAATCAAATCGTTCTAGCCAATATTATATATCAAGATAAGTACTTCAGATTTTAATGAATCACAAAAAAAAATTCAACTAATAATAAAATAAAAAACAATTGTGTTATTTTTATAATACTGGCCTTTATATTGTCAACCAATTGTCACCAAATTGAAAATGTAAAAATTATTTATAACTTTAACTGCAGTCCTCAACAAATGGGTTAAATAATTCTCATTACTTCCATATTTTCACCATGCCTACGTAATATAATCTAATTTTTTTCAACCAAGAAAATGGACGCCAGTTGTATTATTCTCGGATGCCTGCTTTTGATACAGATGGCCGTAATCCTTGTCTTGCTGAACCCAATTTACGACTTAAGAAGAGTAACTAAGTACATGAATAATATTACGAAACGTCATAGAAGTTTCTGCTCATTCTTAATAGCAACATATTTCAGTTTCATTTTATACCATGGAATGTACATGCCATTGCAGGATGTATATAATTTAATAGCGAACAATTTCCTCAATGAATATGAAAAAATGGTGTTGCTCAGCAGAGTTGAGAAGAATTATCTAATCGCTGGTTTTTCCCTTTTTCTTTTTATTGTATTATACGGCATAAGATCTCTGGTTTCATATGCATCGAGTCTTTTGGAACTATCGATAGCAACAGGAGAGTCGAAAGTATTACATCCATCATATAAATCACAAAAGAAAACAGTATTTCTACCAGAACTCATACTACCAAATCTGCTTAGAGTGAAAAGGTCAGTATCGTATGAGACAATATTGTTTGCAAAAGAGCTCCGTGAGCAGCTGAAGACGATATTAAAAAACGCTGAATTTTCAGACAATAGCTGGCCTATTTCAAATATCTTACATACTGATGTAAACAGCCTCTATTCGAGCTAGATGAAAAGTTTCGTCAAATAAAGTTGTTACGATCCTTTTCCTGTTTCTTTTTCTCAGTTCTATTTCGTATTTCGAAACCATTGCCACTGTTGTCTCGCACGTAGAAAATACTGCCAAGTATTTGGAAATTCTTCGGAATTACAACGGGGCGCGAGGAAACGAAAAATATTCGAAAAGACAAGGCCATAAAAATAAAATGCTAGTACAGAAGGAGGAATGTCAAATCGGAATGAATGAGTGTGAAGAGAACGGAAAGCGTGGATACATGTTAAGGATATTTCCTTGCGGAATACACGTTATGACATAATATTACGTATCGTTTTTTAATCTTTTTTTTTTTTTCATCACTCCAAAGTTTCTATCATAATAAATTAAAATTCACCAAAATATTATATAAAAATCACAATATTATCACAAATATAATTAATACTTCGAAGAAAACTTCCCAAAAATATAGATGCGCGAGACGACGGTTTGGCAAACATTCAGAAGCAGCGGCGCCAGTCAGCAATCAGGTACAATGAACGCGCTTAAAATAAAATTTTACTTCTTATAGCATTAATAAAGTTTTTAGCTACAAGGGGAAATTGTTACGCATTTTATAGGAACATAGTGAAAGTTTTAACGCCGCGTTGGCACAACGGTCACAGTTATGGATTGTGCTCGTTGCGGTGGCGGTTGCGGGTTCGATCCCCGCACATGACAAACATTTTTATTGGCCATACAGGTGTTTGCCGTGGTCTGGGTGTTTGTGCAGTCCTTGTGGGTCTCCCCACCGTGCCTTGGAGAGCACGTTAAGCCGTCGGTCCTGGTTGTTATCATATACACCTGATAGCGATCGTTACTCATAGTAGTGAATATATCCGCCAACCCGCATTGGAGCAGCGTGGTGGATTAAGCTCTGATCCTTCTCCTACATGGGGAAAAGAGGCCCAGTAGTGGGATATTACAGGCTGAAGCGAGTGAAAGTTTTACTTTATTTTTATTATTTTTATATATATTTTATATCATGATAAATGACAACCTATTTGAAAATATATAACACATATATATGCCTACATATTTAAGTATGTACACGTTGTGGACATACGTGTGCACTCCTAAATGTTTTTTTTTTTTTTTTTTTTTTAATGTAAATTCTTTCATGTTTTTATTTTTTTAGCATTCTTATTCATAAACTTTCAAAAATGCTAATCCCTTTTTTCTACCGATCAATAGTAATGTTATAAAACTTAAACGCTTTCATAGAACCTCTGCAACTTCGGGTACCACAAATTAGAAAATTCGTATTATGTTGATTAATCCATTTATTGAGAAAGGCTAAATAATATCACCCTATGAGCAATAGGAGCTGAGCATTCATAAGAAATGTTACAAAAGAAAGTCCACGACAGGATATGTCTGTCTCTTAAGGTTAACTCATTATAACCTTTTATGGGAATCACGTTTATTCTAAAATAATGCACTATTTTCGAAGGTGGTTTTATACATCAGGATTTAAATATTTATCCAAATAAATACGTTATTTATCAAAAATATTTATTTTTAAACAAAATTGTCGAAAGAAACGATGCCGTGTCGGCCAGTGGCCAGAGTTGCACAGTAAGGGCTGAAAATCATATTAACTTTTTTCCTGAAATTAACGCGAGTAAAACCGCTGGGCCCAGCTAGTCTTATATATATTACTAGTTGTGCCCGCGACTTCGTCCGCGTGAAATTTAACAAAAAAGTTATTGTTCAGTTCGCAGAATTATAAAATAAATAAATTTCTTAAATAAAAGTAGCCTAAGTTACTCCTTACTAATCAACTATCTGCCAGTGAAAGTCCCGTCAAAATCGGTCCAGCCGTTTCAGAGATTAGCCGGAACAAACAGACAGACAGATAAAAATTGTAAAAAATGTTATTTTGGTATATGTACCGTGTACACATCCATATGCATTTAGTAAAAAGCGGTTATTTTAATATTAGAAACAGACACTCCAATTTTATTTATTTGTATTGCCCTTCCTATTGAAAATTAGTCATAAACAATTTTATTAGAACCTTGTCTATCTGTTCAGTCTTTTTAACACAGCCATATTGAAGAAAACTTAGGTAATATTTCTAAAAGGCAGTGTGAATATAATAAAATCGATATAAAGAAGTAGAGGTTCATGCTTTATTGATTTATTAATTTATAAAATCGACTGCACTAAAATATCACGGGTTAATACACACGTGTTGGCTACGTTATATTATTTACATCGCAGTGTCCGTGTGATCCCAAAGGAGCTCTTTGGGTCACCGCAATGTTGGATATTTTGGGTTCTTTACGTGACCCCACGTGACGTGGACTGTAGTAATTATAAATGAAATATGCGGTGTCCCTGTTTTACGACGGGCTTTTGCGTTTTTAGTCTCGTTCACGTGATTTTAGAGGTTGAATTATTTTTTGTATGTTATACATATATTGTGTAGTTATTGTGGGAAACAAAATCAGAATTATTGTTCACGAAAATAACATGTAAAAAAGGAAAGTATATGAGTATTTTTGCAAGTTATTTGCTTGGTTATTAAATTATAATTCTAATATAAATTAAAAAGTACGACATATGCTTTATAAGTACACTTATGTGCAGTGACTTAGATGTTAGCAATGTTAAGCATTTGAACTTTATCGTTTTGAATCCACCTTGACTGAATTTTTCAGTTTTGTTGCTATTTTAACTTTCTTATTATTGTCATTTCTTTTTTAATTGCTGTCGATCTAATAATTAAACTATTTTTTTTGCGTAATCTAGACCAGGTTACAAAATATTATTTCAATTTTATTTAATTTTAATTAATATTATTTTAAATTACTTCTTCATTCGTTTTTTATTTATATAAATACAATTATCAATCGACTGACTTGACCAGATACTGTATAATATATTAAAATATTCAAATATTTCTAAAATATTTGGATTAATTTACATATACTCGTATACAGTGATACCACAGTAGGTATTTCATCTTCGATAATAAGGTACTAAAACTACCTACCAATTACAGTTTGTTTTGTCTGCCCTTCATGTCTCCGGCAAAAACATTTCTATTACACCATAGTCGGGCTGAATAGAAGCAAGGAAAAATGTACCCTGTGGTATTTCAGTACCGACTACCACCGTGCGTTTACTGTGGCACTGACTCAGTTGGGTCAAACATGAATTAAGAATGATTCAGGTTACACCATAGCAATTCTGAGCCGTAGTAACTGGGCATGGCTAGGCATAACGATGATTTACTTACGTACGTCTGATGAGGTTGTGTAAGTCATGTATGGTCAATTAATCCATAACAAAATAGGTAATTTTCAATGCTATTTATTATCTCATTAGTAATTGCGGCCTAACATAAATATCCCTTATAGTTTTTTTCTTACATCAACGTAGACAATGTGATAAAAATTATTTTCAAACCAAAAACTATATACTTGTCATATTAAAGTACGTAGTGAATTTTTTTTTTTTTTTTTTGTTTTAAATGAATAGTTACTAGTAGGTTGGATAAGGATTGCCGAATGATTGAGAAGAGAAGTCAACCTTATTAGTAACTTAAAAAATACAAAAGGCACGGGTCAACCGTCATTAACAATTGATTAAAGTACCCATTAGATTGAACCGATGGCCAATTCATTAACACACTATTCGACTGAACGCCTCAAATATCAATCTGCAGAATGGAGTACAAATGTTTAACAGTATAACTATGTAGATGATATTCAGCTAATTGTTTAATTGATGTTATTTGCAATACTGTCTTTCTTTACATTCAATTTTGATACTTTATAAATATAACTCGGTACAATGTTCGCGGGATCAGCTAGTGCATGTCTATTTATCCGATTTTATTTCGCAACAAAATTCCAAACTAGACATCTATTAATAATACTTAAAAACTTTACGTTCAGTTTATTCTCATCTCAATAAAACTCTTAGGGCGAAATAAAAAAATAAAAAAAAAGTCTCAAGACCACGGATAAAAAGTGTTCCGAAACCGTAATTATGTCAGAGAAAACTATCGAGGGGTATTTACTTTAAGATTTATTTTATCCGCCAAATCCTTTAAGATCTTTTGTCTCGTGCCACTAAGTAGCGGGCAGTCAGCAAGAAGTTTTGTTAATCTTGGGTCTTGCGACCAAAACAGTTCGACTTGGTTCTGGAAGCGAAATATAGTTATATTTCATATTAAAAATATTATGTCTAAGTATACAAACGTTCGTCAATAAGAAAAACTTCGCTGATTCGACTTGCGATTTAATATAAGTTCGTAACACATTTCTTGATGTCGTGTTAAAATATCGACACATCGAAGAATCTCCTGTCGTATTATGTGCGCTGTTAATACAACGAAAATGTTTAAATAAACGTTGAATTTAGTTTTATACATTGCTTAAAACATTTGAGTGTTTATTGATTGTGTCGTTTTTTGAGCAAAAAATATTTATTCCGAACTTTCAGACTCTTTATCAAAATAAAATACCGAAGCATAGTACCAATATGTAGAATAAGTTAATTAATACACTTGCTAGTATTCTCTTACGTTTCTATCTCTCCAATTTTTTATCCTTTGTTAACGCCAGGATTAATATAGCCTAGCTATTACTCTAAGTCTTTAGGTATCTAGACATCAAGTTATATCATCTTGACGTAAACGAATAACAAAAATTCCAAATTTGAAATTTATATCCTTAAGTAAGACCAATTGCTCTTATTGAATTCATAGTATTATTTTTAACGCTGACTTACAACAATCATTAAAAATGGTTACAACGTAGGTACGATTCGTAGAAAAGAAACTAGTAACATCTCATTGATCTCCAAAACCAGTAATGGGCTTTATCTTGATAAAACTCGTAGGGATTTATTCTTTCTGTAGATTCTTTTGATCTAACCAGAGGTTCTTTCACGTTCGTTCAACCGTCTCTTGCTCCATCTATCGATTACGAATGAGTCGTTTTATTACTTTTATATGTAACGTCAACTACTATATTTATCGGACCGATATCATTTCATATAACTCAATCGGTAATATTGAAATTGTATATTAAAAACGCGTATATGTAGAAAATATAAAAATATTCGTAAATATATGAAAAAGATGCATAAGTATATGTTGTTATGTTTAACATCCCACTTTTCCTGTCCAACAGTCAAACTCCACAATTTTAAAATTTTAACCATATGTACTTTTACCTTTATTTGACAAATTGCACACTCACATACCGAATTTCAATCTACGTGGAATTGTCTCTCAAAAATAAAGCTTGCGGTAGACGTACATAAAAGGGATTTGATCAATGCCCGTTTTTTACCGGAAAATATTTTTTAATGTAAATCTTTAAAAAAATGTCATATTGTAAGTGTACCCGTACATAAATATACCCGTGTTGCGTAGTTTTACTCATATAAGTCACTATAATAGATAATTCACAATAAAATGTATGTACATATGTGTCTTTGGTGTTAAATAAAATATATTTACATACAATTTTCGAGATCAATTAGTAGCATAATCATGTATAAGTCCATACTCTAGATCTGAGACTATACTACATATATATTTACAGAAATAAGTATATTTACAATATATTTACAATAATAAGAAATAAGTATATTGGATGAGGATTGCGGAAGACCGGGATGTGTGGCGCGAACTTGGGGAGGCCTATGTCCAGCAGTGGACTGCGATAGGCTGAAGTGAAGTATATTTACAGAACAATTTGTAAAGCAACTTATATAATACTTTCGAAATAAATGTGTATACAGGCAAACGAAAAAAAAAAATGACTTCAATCATATCGACAAGTAATACAACGTAGGTAGACGAAAAAATAGTCAAGTAAATACGCATCATCAAAGATTACTCCAAAAGTTGTAATCAGATCTCGATGAAATTTAAATGTGACCACATGATAAACATCGGCTTTCGATTAAATTAAAAATCATCAAAATCGGTACACGCAGTAAAAAGTTATGCGGATTTTCGAGGGTTTTCCTCAATTTCTCCAAGATACCATCATCAAATCCTGGTTTCCATGGTACCACCAGGAATATCTCCTTTCCAACAAAAAAAGAATTATCAAAATTGCTCCATAAACGACGAAGTTATCCTCGAACATACGTTAAAAATATATATATTGAGAAACCTCCTCCTTTTTTGAAGTCGGTTACATAAAAAATATGAACATATAAAAGCTATAACAAATATCCAGTATCCAACTACCCTCAAAAACTTTATATTCAAAATTTATTATTATAACGTTCAAATTGTGAAATATATTTAAACGAAGGCTAGTAAACATCTCGAAGAAGCTATGATCGTTCCTTGAACGTTCTAGTCCGTTCAACGCTCTAGTCGCCTTAATGCTTTTGCATATTATCCAGTGGCGCTCAACACCTGAGATGATATCGCTTTAAAGGTGTTTTAAAGCTTTGTACATCATGCCTCGTTTCATTATAGATTGTTTCCAAGAAACCCGGTTTAGTCTTAGGCTTACATTATACAAAGCTTGTGCATTTTTTATGAAATTACTAAGAACGGTAAGTTAACGGTAAGTTTTAATTTTTTACAATACATAACATAACTGCTACCGGGATCACTAGCAAAAGTAAGCAACAAAAATATTAAAATGAAATCACTTATAGAATAAATGGTTTTAAGGTTGTTACCTTGTAAGACGTTGACGTATCCGCAGTGCTGTGTGTGCTCAAAATGGCCCATTATAATAAGCTAGACGAATTTGTCAAGGACGAAGACGAAAAGAGATAGATGCAGTCCTTCTAATGGCCTCCGGCAGCCTCAGGGGCGACTCTCGTAAAAAAATGAGCGAATGTGTTTCCTTTTTTCTATTTTTTTTTTCTCATTCACAAGCTCATACCTCGCGAGTTAGGAGCTGGGACGTTGTTTTACGACTGCCTCTTGCGAAACTAGGTTAGATTTGTTTATTCTGTTTAATAATTTTTTTATACATTAAAGTAAAAGTTGGATAAACTCGTAACCTACTTAATGTAAGGTGAGAAAGATTCTGTAATTGTGACTTGTCCTAATTGCATATACGTTTATATAATACTTTCCTCCCGTCGTCCGTCCCTTATGTTGAGTTTTCAACTTTGCATTTTTATTTAATTCTTGTGATATAAATTTCTTTATTGCAGTAAAAATAAGATAAGCTGTATAAATAAAGATAAATAGCTAAATGTGTAGTGAAAAATTAAGATGATGGTTTAAAAAATTGGGAAATTTTAGAAAAAGTAACGGCTATTTAAACTGCACGCGCTTGATAGATCGCAAGATGGGACAACGTCTATCGGCTCAGATAATGAATAACATAATTGAGATAAATTAAGCAATAATGACTTTCTAAATATTCCAAATGGCCATATTAAAAAACATAATTTTGCTGTAACATTTATCTTTTTCTTGCTACTTCAACCGTTAAAATCAAAATTTATACTCGGTTTATGCGATTGGTGTTTCTTCAATTTAACAATTAAATATTTATATGTATTTTATTTCTAGTAATATAAACTGAAATCTACGTAGAAATTTAGCAACTTACATGATTATTGACTACGCATATTTACATACGATGGTATTAAATGACACACGCTATATAAAATAAATGCTGATTACTTAATAAATAGTAGTCAATTAAATATTTTTTATTCACCCACTCAGTTTTAAATATATTTCTAAACTTGTGGATGACTTAATGTTAATGCAGTTTTCTCATTAATTAAATTTAATAAGAAAAATTTCTTCGTTGACTTAAGTAGGACGTAGACAAGACAAGTAAGAGTAAATTAAGATAGGATAGAAGACGAGTTCTTCTTCTCCCGTGTGTGGATTGCACACACACAGCTTCTATTTTTTATTACTTGTATTAATTACTTATCACGATATCGGAATATCGTCAAAGACAATTTGCCAACAACGATATGTCGCTACCCTGTACGTTTGATATACGACATAAATAAGTACATGTGACGTCATTACACGCTTAACGTGTATGCGGTGACTCGTAAAATGCCTTCCAACTCCTTCTTATGTCGTTTTATATTACATTTCATTTCATCATAAATAAAAAGAAAAATGATAATCTAATCATAAAGATTGCTCATTAAAAATTTTTTTTAGTTTATCAATTAAAATTTATACTATTTTTTTTATATTCATATGAAAAGTAAACAGTAAATAAATTAAAATCAACAAAGTTCCAAATTCTTGTTAAGCGTTAGAGACACTTGTATTTATGCTTAATTGAAAGGTTTATATTTCTCGTCTAAAGTGTAAGTAAGACTTCGTTCAATGATTTATTAAATACTTTTGTTAGACGATAGGTACATTATACATAGAATTATTGAGTTGTCTTTTTGGTTCATAAATATAACGCTCTTATGTAAATTTCTGAGTTTATTCAAAAAACCAGCATTTTACTAGTTCAGATATTTTTTTCAATTTTATTTATAAAAATGTAAGTTGTGCCATTTTTAATAAATACTTTTTTCCCAAGAAACAATTTCAAAAAATCTTATGTTATCACACACACACACACTTCAGCCTATCGCAGTCCACTGCTGGACATAGGCCTCCCCAAGTTCGCGCCACACATCCCGGTCTTCCGCAATCCTCATCCAGCCTATACCGGCAATCTTACGTAGATCGTCGGTCCAACGGGCCGGAGGACGTCCCACACTGCGTTTGCCAAGACGCGGTCTCCACTCTAGGACCCGTCTACTCCAACGGCCATCGGTCCTGCGACACAGATGACCAGCCCACTGCCACTTCAACTTGCTAATTCTGTGGGCTATGTCGGTTACTTTCGTTTTCCCGCGGATAGTCTCATTTCTAATCCTGTCTTTGAGAGAGACCCCAAGCATAGCCCGTTCCATTGCACGTTGAGCGACTTTAAACTTGTGGACCAGTCCCTTGGTCAGTGTCCACGTCTCGGCTCCGTATGTTAACACAGGCAGGACGCATTGCTCGAAAGCTTTTGTCTTCAAGCATTGCGGAATCTTCGAAGTGAAGACTCGACGGAGTCTGCCAAACGCCGCCCAGCCCAACCGAATCCCCCTATCGGCCTCCTTCTCGAAGTTGTTGCGGCCTAGTTGGATAGTATGGCCTAGGTAAATATAATCCTGAACAACTTCGAGAAGGGTACCATCGACCGATACCGGTATCGGTATGACTTGGTTGTTAAACATAACTTTCGTCTTATCCAAGTTCATACAGAGACCGACACGTCGGGAGGACTCGTTTAGGCCGGCCAGCATTTGGCCTAACTCATTCAGCGTCTCCGCAAAGATGACAATATCGTCGGCGAAACGAAGGTGAGAGATGAATTCACCGTTGACGTTGATGCCCCGTTCCCCCCAATCCAAGGTCTTAAAAACATCCTCTAGCGCAGTGGTAAACAGTTTCGGTGATATTACATCCCCCTGTCTTACCCCGCGCCGGAGGGAAATAGGTCTTGTTCTTTGGTCATTGACATGAACGGTCATCGTCGCCGCGTCGTACATAGATTTTAGTACCTCGATGTATCGCCAGTCGATATGACATCTCTGCAGAGAGTCCAGGACAGCCCAGGTCTCGACGGAGTCGAAGGCTTTCTCGTAGTCCACAAATGCCATACACAGCGGTTGATTATATTCTTCCGTCTTTTGGATAATCTGCCGAACAGTATGGATGTGGTCCACGGTGCTGTAGCCATTTCGAAACCCAGCCTGCTCTGGTGGTTGGAATTCGTCGAGTCTTCTGGCGAGACGATTCGTAACAACCCTCGAAAACAGCTTATAGACGTGGCTCAGAAGTGAGATCGGTCTGTAATTCTTTAACAGAGACTTATCGCCTCTCTTAAAGAACAGCACCACCACACTCCTGGACCACGCCTCCGGCGTGGTACCTCGATGGATGACGGCGTTAAATAGTCTTGCCAAGGCTTTCAGGACAGGTCGCCCTGCGGCTTTAAGGAGTTCAGTGGTAACTCCGTCATCCCCCGGGGCCCTTCCGTTTTTAAGCTGCCCGAGCGCTGCACCAATCTCATCCTCTTCGAAGTCCGGGATACACTCCGAATAATGGCTTATGTTATCACTTTTTGTAATTTAATATTTTAGCTTTACTTGTCACACATTCAAAAATTAACGGAAATCTTTTATATTTCCATTCGAAACTGATCTAGTTTCTGTATGTTTAATTTATGCGATCTCTTAAAATTATTACTAAATTATAGCTTTTGTGTTAAAATGTTGATGAACCTAGAAAAACTAGCCGCTACCATGACACCTGCAACGTCGCCGAAATTTCGAGAGTTTCGAAACAACAATCGCAGTAAGTCTAGGAAATTCAAGAGTGTGAAAAAAACTAATTATTATAAATAAATAAATAAAACAATTTAATTAAAAACAAAATAATTTCACTTCAACAAAACCAACAGTTCATTACACTGCTTGGTTAAAAATATACAAAAGAGACACTGTATACACTCCCTACAGTTTATTGTCGCCATTTTCTGGAGGCCTTTGTTAGGCGGGACGCTCAGTTCGTAACTGTGTGTGGTACAGGCGACAACGTTTAAGCGATAATAAAACAAAACCAAAAAAAGTCTTTTGAAGTTCCACCTCCCAATTTTACTCATTCAAATCCCAATCAGGGACAATTGCGTGACTAAAACATTATAATCGAAGTACTAAGCAGTCGGTGAGTGCATGCTCTCACCGTCGTCGTTCGTCACCTCAACAAAGATTACCAAAAATAAATCAAAGTATATTTTTTTAGAAGAATATTTGTCATTCGTCGAAAAAGAAGCCTTTCGATACGAAGGTTCTCTCGATTTAAAATGTGAATTGTATACATAAGAGAGCGTCATGTAGATAGCTATGTAAGTAAACTTTATTTTAAATTGTTAATAAAATTTATGTTTTATACATCTACACAAATATAATGGCTAAAGTTACCGATTAAAGTGAATATTGGCGTTTTATGTTACCCTGTTATACAAAAACGAGTGCAGAATTTTAAGTCTGTTTCGTTGTTTAGTAGGTCACGCGTGCGGAATGTAGGCACTCGTGTCTACTTTAGGCAGTTTATATTCTATTGAATTGAATTTTCTGATACGAATTTAATGTACTTGCGATACATAGATAATGTAAAATGTTATGTATCGAACATGTTAAATAAGAGTGTCGTACATAAAAGTAAGATTTTCAGATATGTGTTAATATTTCGTGTTTATTTTTAGAATATTTTTATAAAAATCAATAATTATTGACGTAATTTGATTCACAGTTTTTTCTTAGTGAATTTTAGTCTACTTATTTTATAACGACATTTTTCAATTAGAGTTTATAAAATACCTATTAATATGGAAACTTTAACAATTTTTTGGGATCTAATGTTTAACAATTGTATACGTTTTCAGTACTTATTTACCAATCTTCCTCTGCCTTAAGCCGCGGCAGGAGTCCGAGGTCTGGATCAAACCAGGTATAACCTTAAATATTAATGTTTATGCGTGTTTGCGAGCAGCAGCGATAGGGTTAAAATTTTGAAAATGTTCAAATACATTTGGTAGTAACTTTTAATGAGATCGTTATACTCGCTTTTCGCTGAAATTCGCTGAAACACTATTACACCGAAAGCAAAGATTTGTTTATATGACCAATAAACTTTGAAATTATGGAACACCTCAAAAAATTATTTCATAATTACAGACCAAGAAAATACCCAGATCTATTAAGGAATAAGTTAATAAAATAGGCTATATTATACACTAAGATACAACTAAGTGTAAACCACAACAGGTGGTTATTTTACAACTAGCGAACTCTGTTCATATCATATACTAAAACCTGCTCCAAAACACACTGCATCTTATGGTATTATTTCCATCAATATCTTTCGTAGAACCTATATTTGAACGAAAAAACCGGCTCTATATTTATTAATATAGATAGAAGATAGATTAACTTTTATTATAATACATACATATATATAATCACGCCTCTTTCCCGTAGGGGTAGGCAGAGACCGCTTTTTTCCACTTGCTTCGATCCTTACACACTTCTTTCGCTTCGTCCACTTGTTATTTATTATTATAATTATAATCATTAATTTACCAAAGCATTTCACTATTGTAAAATAAATGCAATTTTTTTTATGTTTATATAATTAGCTAGGCTTGCGTTTAACCACTATTTCACATGATGTTAAATGAGAATGTGGGTCTGCGATAGAGTACGTTTACCTAGTAGTCTATTCACTCGCGACTCAAAGATCCCCAGAGCTAGTTAGTTGTAGCTATCCGGAAACAAAGACGCTGGTAGAGAGTTAAAAATATATATTCGAAAAAAAACCTCTGGGGTGGGGTGGCTCTAGGTAATTGTTTGGGAATTGAAATAAGTACAAGCTCATTATTGAAAAAATATTTACACTGATTTCAGAAATGGCTATTGAACGTGTTCTTTTAAAAAAAAACTTTTAATCTCTACTATACAATGTATTACGTCTGAATGTATCAGACGGACAAACCTACGGCTACACAGATACACAATCTCACGTATGAATTCTTTTATTCCCGGTTTTTATTCCCGGTATGAAAAGTATTGTGGTTTATAAAAATATACTCAGGATATCTGTTACTATTATAGTGATTTTAATTAAAAAACCATTTTCTGAGCACAAGATGCATGCATCTGCATACGTACGGGTATTATCTATAAAAATGAAGCTTCATCTCTTCATTTCCAATATTGTAATACAAAAACCTATTTATAAAAATAATTATTATATGTAATAACATCAAAAGAAGATTTTTATTTAAAATTCTGTATTTAAGAAATATAACAAAAAATTTGGTTTTTGTTCATTAATGCATATTGCAGATAATTTAATCGTTTAAGCATTGTTTATTGTATAACTAAATATAAATTAACTGAGGTAGGGCACAGCAGGAATTTCCTGCTCAAAATATGGAGCAGCTCGACTGGGGTAGTGCCTTGACCTTACAGAAGATCACAGCAAAATAATACTGTTTTCAAGCAGTATTGTGTTCCTGCTGGTGAGTAAAGTGACCAGAGCTCATGGCCCCCAATTGGGGATTGGGTCGGCAACGCGCTTGCGATGCTTCTGGTGTTGCAGGCGTCTATAAGCTACGGTAATCTCTTACCATCAGGTGAGCCGTACGCTTGTTTGCCGACCTAGTGAAATAAATATATAAATAAATATCTTATAAAATACACACACGGTCGTCTGTTCCTATGGTAAGCAACTTAATGCTTGTTATGGGAAACAGCCGACTGCTATAAGTATATTTTTGGATTGGATAAATATACATAGAAATAATACATATATAAATACATATATTACTCTATACTACTATTCTCTTTTACATATATTTTTTTTTATTTCAAACATATTATATATTATCTTTTAATGGTTCAAGATAGAAATACTTCAAACAAAATATGTGTATTCAATTCTTTAGAGTTCGTCGCGATCGTTATTTGAACGACTTAATAATACATGAAAGCCGAATTTATACCGTTTTATGAAAGAAATTGAGAATTAAAAATAACATGTATTTTGATGAGTGTACATCGATAACTTTGTTGCCCTTCAAATTTTCTGTTTGGTTATTTTTTTATAATTTACATATATTTTGATTTATCATATACTTAAACCAGATCTTTACTTTGATTTTAATAGACATGAATCAAATAGAAACACTATCCAATAAATGTTGGTTCTACCGTTTATTGCCTTTAGAACAAAACATGTAAATTAAATTAGTTAAAATATTCTTAATTGTTTGCAAAAACAATGAGGTAGACTTATCAAAATTGTCCTTACTTTCCACAATCGGTATTAGTTACAATTAAAATTTATACTTTTGATAAAGGAAGGATATCCAATGATTGGAATAATGGTTGACCTCGAACTGTGCCATTTGCCCGGAAATTCCGATGTTATTGTTACGAATTGCCTTTTGGGCAACAATGCCTTTCGGCTGACAAATAGATGATTTGGGCCAGTTATTATTGTCAAAATTGTGAGTGGACAAGTTAGGGTGGGATCAATTCAACATTATGAGCGGATAGTTAGTATATCTCGCAAAGCTTGAAAATAGAGATATGGTACCTTTAAGTATTTATATATCTATAAAACACGTTAATGAAACCTAAGACGCAATTTTAAAGTTTTTCTATTATACCGTAACGTGAACTCATGTGTGTTGCCCATAGTCACCACGCTGGGCAGGCGGGTTGGTGACCGCAGTACTGGCTTTGTCGCACCGAAGATGCTGCTGCCCGTCTTCGGCCTGTGTATTTCAAAGCCAGCAGCTGGATGGTTATCCCTCCACCGGTCGGCTTTTTAAGTTCCAAGGTGGTAGTGGAACTGTGTTATCCCTTAGTCGCCTCTTACGACACCCACGGGAAGAGAAGGGGTGGCTATATTCTTTACCGTAGCCACACAGTACACACACATGAGTTCACGTTATTTTTGGCGTAACTTGTGAGGCCTATGTCCAGCAGTGGACTGTATAGGCTGTAATGATGATGATGATGAGTATGATGATGATGATGATTGCACCGTACAATCATTACAGTTTCAATTTAAAATCAATTCAATTTTAAACATGTTATATTTATGAAACTATAGATTTTAAAGTTAAAACTTTAATGTATTAGATCGATCAAAGTCAGTGCACGCTGCGTCTATATATTTCCAAGTTTAATTGATCGCTTCTGGAATCTAGTACAGGTTGCTATCTAATTTTCAGCCACTGAATACTTTAGAGGAATATATTTTAACAACAATTTACATCTCGCCTTAAATAGTTAATAGCGTGTGTATATAAGGATGAGTTTAGTCGAGTAAGTAAATACTTTTTAGAGGCAGCGTTCACGAGATACTTCCGACCTCACACGTGCCCAAACTTTTAATTCCGAACAGCATCGTTTTGAGATGTTAAACGAGAACTACTCGAGTTTCGGGAGTTGGACATTTCGAGTGCCTAAACTTATAAAGCGAAGTCCTTTTCATGCGTTACTGTTTTCGAATTTTTTTATCCGTTATTCGAGTGTTGAATATTTCAATAACAAAAATTTATATATTTTTTTTTTGTTTTTGCTTATTGCTTTTTGTTTGTACGTTCGGTATGCTAATTATTTTGAAGTGGTCTTTGCTTGAGACTCGCTCTGGTAAGTTTATGATGGTAATTTTTTTACAACGGCGAGACCAAATCTCATTAAATTATACCTCCCGAATAATAATATCTTTATTATTTTGTTTAACAGTCATACTTTGAGTATTCGTTATAAAACTAAGCGTTTCCCAAAGTCTTGACAACTCCTCTTATCACTTAACCTGTCATACTCGTCATCATTTTTACTTCTCTCAATTATTCTAGAAGAATTACATAACAAATTAAGTAACATAAAGCAATAACAAATAAGCCTTTATATTTCCCTTTTACCGGTAAATCTTGGAATACATTGGAAAATAGCCTTAAATTCGTACGTCTCGTCATTGAGAACATAACATCCCCTTAGGACACACGATACAACCAACGCCTACAATAAGTAGTGTAAACACGTAACGTTTGCATTTCACTGAAAACCGGGTCAGGGGCCATGAACACGGGTTTTCCATCACCCATGCCTCTCAAACCTTACGTTTCTATTTTAGCGCGATTTTATAAACATTTATTTAAAATTAACTTGAAAGATTGGGTTTTGTGTTATGTTTAGCTGACTCAAATATAATTTGCTATTGCATTCGAATCTAAGATATGATTGTTAATGTTTTTTGAACTTACGTTCTAAGTACATTTATTTACTTTACGTTTAACATTATACACTAGACCACAAGGAAATAGGGTCGACTACAAAATCTAGTATCTATGAATATGTAACACAAATCGATATAAAAATTGTGTTTGCTGGCAAACGAAAAAAACTGACTTCAATTACATCGACAAGTAATAGAACGTAAGTAGACGAAAAAATTTAACAAACACACTAGTCGCCACAACGATTTTCGAGGGTTCTCCTCGATTTCTCTGGAATTCCATCATCATCAGATCCTGGTTTTCATATCATGGTAACCTTGCGATATCTCCTTTTTAACAAAAAATGAACTATCAAAATCGATTCATAAACGACGAAGTTATCCCCGAACATACACAAAAAAATATATATAGGTCGAATGGAGTAACCTCATCCTTTTTTGAAGTCGGTATAAAACATTTTCTATTAGTAACACTTTATTCTTGAATATTTTCTGTCTAATTTATTTTGTCAAAATACGAATTACATTAGATATCGTAGCAATTGGAAGATACCCCATCTGTTATCAATATTATTACTGGGCTTCTTGTACTGACAATTATAGTAACGTATTTTTGCGCAACTAAAAACAAAATTGTAGATAAATGTTAGATATAAACATTATAATCTTATTTATTAGCTATCTCCTAAAAATAAAACAATGTCTCAAACTTTACAACACCAGTCACAAACAAAACAGAAATATACTCGTATTTTAATTGACAGTAAATATATTCGCCACGCAAGTTACACGCATATCATATAGTAATGTCATTAAATAAAACAAAATTTCTCTCCCATATCTAACGATACTGAATAAACCTATGATGAGTCGAATTTGAATTTTAATTCTGTTAAGTATATAGTTATGAATGAAGTAATAGAAATAAAACTTTGCATTCTATTTCGTTTTGAAAAATATGTCTTTATTTTAGATACTAGGTGTGCCCGCAGCTTCGTCCGCATGGAATTTAACAAAATAAGCTATTGTTCAGTTCGCAGTTATAAAATAAAAAAAATAAAAGAAACCTTAGTTACTCCTTATTACATCAGCTATCTGCTAGTGATAGTCCCATCAAAATGGGTCCAACCGTTTCAGAGATTAGCCGGAACAAGCAGACAGACAGACAGACAGACGACAAAAAAATATAAAAAGTGTTGTTTTGGTATATGTACCGAACACGAATTTAGTAAAAAGCGGTTATTTTAATATTACTTATTCATAAATTCGCTTTGAAATAAAAACGTTGACAGTGGACATGGACATTTTAGATATATCTATTTTAACCATTATTCTAAAACAATAGTTATCATAAGCTAGAAGAGTACATAAATTACTAATTATCAAAACCCCATTTTTAATTACATATACACTCTTCCATACATAATATTTTAATTTATGTGTCAAATTCTAAATAGCCCGGTATTACGCTTGATCCGAATTTAATAATATTGTCGAACGAATAATTACACGTTGGGTTAATGTTTTGCGGTCATGGTACAGTAATCACAATAAATTTTACTTTTGTTTAGTGTATGAAGAAATATATAATACTATAAATGTGTGTTTGTTTAAGCAGGTTTTAATTTATTTCACAACTAGCTATGCCCGCGACTTCGTCCGCGTGGAATTTAACAAAATAATTATTGTTCAGTTCGCAGAGTTAAAAAAAATCTAAAACAAAGGTAGCCTAAATTACTCTTTATTACATCAGCCAGTAAAACTCCCGTCCGAATCGGACCAGCCCTTTAAAAGATTAAACAAACAGACAAAAACTATTAAAAAAAAATGTTATTTTGGTATATGTGAATTAAGTAAAAAGCGGTTATTTTAATATCACAAACAGATACTAACCAATTTACCAACCCACCAATTACCAATTTTATTTATTTGTATAGATATGACTTGACTTTCCATAAAAGTTTAATATATTTGTAGTTTTGTAGAGAAAGGGGTTAAGTATTTCTATTATACCGTTATTTATAACAGCATAAGTTCTCGACAAAATCGAAACATACGCTTGTCTTTTTTTAATCAGTGTGATCTATATTATGCTAAATTAAAAAACGAATTGTTTGTTACTATAATTCAAAAATAAAAAAAATGATTAAAATTAGATATAATTTTAAGAGATCGATGTTGAAGTAACTATTACAAACGTTTTATGATATTTTCAAAAGAGTCAAGCCGTCTGACTGTTCTTAAGATGTAATTAAAAATATGTATAAATCAAACAATATTTTAGAAAATAACTTAGTAATAAAAAATATTTTAATAAGAAACCCTTATGTTGCTTCCAAACTTTTTAAAATATCTAGCAAACTAAATTCAATATGTAGATATATATTAATATAACACTACAAGCTACTACACAATAAAAAGACAATGTTACCATATGTACATAATTTTCATGTTCAATTCGACGTAAGTACAACTAACTACGATAGCTTTAAAAGAAAATAAATAGGTGGGTAATATTATTGATTAGTTGTATCAAATTCACCCTAACAGTTTCCAATTAACCATAAAGTAAAAATAAATTTTCTTACTGATTTTTTAGGTGGAAATGATATCAGAATTTATACAGGATAAATTAAAATTAAAATAATTCACCAACGACAAAAGTACCTAGATAAGCCTCCTTGAATATAGTATATTGTCAATTTGAATTTGCTACGTTTCACAAGAGTGGAAACGTAATTATACATGTCAAACGTTGTGAAAAGGATCAAAATAAAATGAGGATAAAAACTCCTAGGCTGTTTCATATCATACAATAAATTAATATACCACGAGTGTAAACAAATACTATTTATTTACATTGTTTGTATTTGCAACGAAACCAAACCGACCGATTTGATATGTAAAATCCTACTGCAAGGCACAGACCTTCTTCTCCATGTAGGAAAAGGTTCAGCTTAATCCACCATGCTACTCAACTGCGGGTTGGCGGATATATTCCTTATTAGGAATATCGACTACTATCATCAGTATTTACCTACCCTAATTTAATTGATATTATATAACATCAAACAATTACAGAAAAAAAAACTTGTAAAGGAACAATTGTTTGAGCGTTGATTACATTTCTTAGTATATTATTATTTCTGAAGTTTAGAAGAATTTTAAGTAGAATTTTAAATAATTTCCCCGCAGGCAATCCTTGACACGTTCTTAATATTCTAACAGAGGTGAACGAAACTTTTCCATTTAATTATAATTTTATTACGATAAAAATACTTAAAGATATTATTTTATTTGTTATTTTTGAAGTTTCTGTAGAAACAAATATGAATAATAATCCAAATCCAAGCCGGATGTACTACTTTTGCCTCTATATAATTATTCCGAAACTTATCAGAATAATTCATAGCATCACAGAGAGGTATTAGTAAGTCACAGCTGAGTCATGGCGTCTGTACAAACAATTATATGAAGCAGTTTGATAAGCTTACAAACTTGCACGTCAAACTTTGAGACGACTATGGCGTCCTCGTCACTATACCAAAGAATGCATATATTATAAACTAGCTGTGCCCGCAACTTCGTCCGCGTGGAATGGCATACCTTTTTCATTTATGAACCGATTAACATGAAACAAATAGTAAGTGCTAGGTGAAGCTTACTAAAATATATTAGTGAAAACCACATCTAAATCGGATATGCCGTTTCTGAGATTAGCGTGCACAAACGCACAGACAAACAGACAAAAATTCTGACAATCATTTTTTTTGGGTTCTATTTGCGTTGACGCTGACGTAAATTTTTTCTCATACATCTTCCATGTACAGACAGCGATCCGTTACATTTTTATTATATGTATTTATTAAGTTAATATATTACAATCTTTTAATTTATTATAATATTGTCATTATCAAATTATTTGGTTTAAGAATATCAATTCATTACATAATTAAGATTCTTAGTGATATTTTCATTATATCTTCTGTATGGAAATAATAATAATATTTGTTATTTGTTACTTAAAAATCTAGAGCAACTTATAATATGGTAATTTTACAATTATTTTCATTCTTTTAATTTTTATTTTCATTTTCATTTAAGTAACTTTAAAATATTTTAAACAAACAGTTGGTCTTACATTATATGGGTCAGCAGTATATGAAGATTTTTAGTACGTTTTACGATGTCGGCACTTACATTATATCTCGCACAACCCAGACTGACAGCTGTGATCTAGCCGTGAAAAGTGGATCTCAGTAAGTAGTATGTAGCTTAGAATGAACGTTCATCCTTAGGTTTTCTTCTAATGAGACAACGCTACGGTTTTGAACAAGGAAGCGTTTAGCGGCGTAGCGTCTTGTACAGTTCGGCATGCATGGTAGCTTAGTGATTAAATTTTTTTTGCACTACAGTTTCAAATAGGGATTTTACGAAAATTTTATAATTATTAGAGCTTATTACTAAGATTTTGCTGTTCGTACGTCTGTCTGTGTAATAGCACTCCATCTATCTGTATCTTTGAAATCATAATAGTAAGACCATTTAAAATCTTCACTGTTTATGTACCAAAACGGTCGCTGTAGTGTCAAATAATAAAACGAATAAGGGAAGATGTGAATAAAGAGATTTCGAAGTACCTATTTAGTCCTCAAGAAATATAGATATGCTTTTACCAATGACGGGGACAATAAATCTATCGATAAGACTGTTGCTAGCACTGGCCTGTACATTCAAACAATCCCATTACGAACATCGTATCTATCAAAAAAAAAGTTAATTAATAAAAAATATTTTATTACTCGACCTTTTAACTGGGTTTAAATAAAACAAGAGATGAAATTATAAATGTGAAATCATCTGTAAAAATGGCTGCCTATAAATGGATTCAGCTGATTCATAAGGAGCGCCTAAACTCCATGGCATCTCATGTTCAATTAGGTACAAATACTAAATAAGGGTTAATCATTTAAACACCATCGTTTTTAAGGCTATAGTTTAAATACTTTCTTCTGTATTTAATCTAAAACCAGTGTCGGCAAAGAACATTCTTACTTGGTGCAGTCGCCAGAGTACTTATTGACTTTTAAAACGACATAGTTAAAGAACTTTCAATACAATAATTGTTCACAATTGGCTCAAAAATCTGTGAGGTACAACTGAGGTAAGGCTTAGAAGGAAATTTCTTGCTCATAATATGGAACAGCCCGACTGGGATAGTAACTTGACCTTACAGAAGGTCACAGCTAAATAATACAGTTTTCATGCAGTTTTGTGTTCCTAATGATGAGTAAGGTGACCAAAGCTCCTGAGGCAATTAAGGAGAGGGTCGGCAACGCGCTTGCGATGCTTTTGGTGTTCCAGACGTCTAGAAGCTACGGTAATCGCTTATCATCAGGAGAGCCGTACGCTTGTTGGCCGACCTAGTTATATATAAAAAAGAACTTACGAAATTAGAAACACAAATAGCTTTAAAGGAATAATTTAGTTAATTAACCGTTTAGTCAATAAATGTTCTCGAGTAGTTGCTTGTTATCAACTAACGTAGTTTTTAAAAACATTGTAAGAGATACGAGTACAATATGAAAATAAAGGTAGAATTTCGTCATTTTTTAATTGTTAATATATCCTATGTTATACACTACTAACGGCTCTTAACAAGGGAAGTTATGCACAACTATCAAGACTTCTGGAATCATACATTCTTGAAACTATGGTCAGTGTCTTTATAAAGAATTTTTCTTGCTAAATTGCTATTCATGTAGGAAAAAAAGGAACTGAAATAGTAAGATCATTAATAATCATATAAAAAAAATTAAACTTAAATAAAATACAAACGAAAAGCACACACATAAAACCAATTGATTTAATTCCAAATGATCATTCGCAAGAACATATCGTGAATGAACGATACTTCCGTCGAGAGGTTGACGATATCCGCAGGCGGTTGGAATCGGAACTACAGTAACTCTGCATCCTCGCGGGTAATGACTTCATCCGGTATCGATTTATTTGCTACTCTATCAGAGAAGTTGAATTTTTAACTACGTTACGAACTTCGCGGAAATACATCAAGTCTGTTCTAAACGGGAGTGTATAAATTACTTTATAAGCAGTGGCTTTCTACCCATTCTTATCTAGTGGTAGGTGTTGGTATATCTATGCATGTATATGAATAACTATTTAGTACTCTTCATGTGTAATTATGTCAAAAATACTCAGTATGTTTTTTTGATAGTAATAAAGATTCGAATATTTCGGTGTTTAGACTAGCAAAAATGTATATTTTTAATAGTTTCTGAAGTGAGTTGAACCTTTTTTGTGTCTCCAAAAAGGTTATAAAAGATAACTTGTCAAACATTAATATAAATTTACACTTTTAGTAATATGTTATATCAGTTATAAGTCCAAAATCATGCTTACGCTTAAACAAAATACTATGAAAATAGTTTCATTTGTTTCTTATGTTTAAAGATATTAACGTTTTAAAAATAATTTAATAAATATACAGTTTATATCGTACGAAAATAAACAATTCATTATGAAGTATAAAATGCCTTTACATCTTTTAGAAAAAAATCCATTCGATTATCATGGAAGCAGTTTACTTTTGCCTAAAAATATTATATTTACATGGTTTTATCTTAAAACAGTTTTATCATAAAGGAACGATGTTCCCTAAAACCTTTTGGATATGATAGCTGTTACTATACATTATGAGATTCGGTAACGAACAAACCTTTACGCAAAAATGGTAATACATACACGTACTCATGCCTATGTATATATGAATTTAAGACAATTACATGAAGCCCTAATTTTATTGATTTTCAGACCCTGGAAGGAGGGTTAAATCCATCGTTAAAGGCTACGAGAGGTTTTCGGCGGGGTGATTTGATAAATATTCAAACAGCCGCCGATCGGACGTAACAGACGAATGTATATGGGTAGTTGTGCGAAACAATATTAATTTATATTCGTCGCCAATATTATTGAAAGATGTATTACGATGTATATTTTTTCCCCAGATTTTTTGTTCAAAATTGATTTATCTTTTGATTATTCTTGTAATTTTATCATCAAAATATCTTAAAATTTCAAAAACGGAAAAAATTGATAAATTCATGCTAATTACTTTTATTTAAAATTAGTTTCTTTTAATAGCGTGAAAATAAAGTAATAAAAATAATAAACGTCTCAAGGACTTTACATCTACAAAAATTTATGAAAAACTTAATCTCATTAAATAATGTTATTATAATCGTATTTTTAAACTTTTTTTCGTAAAATAATTTAATTCATGCGCGGCTGTCTGAAATTTTCGTAATGATATAAATAAATGAGAAAATTTTCAGACTAAAGTACAACATGATTTGAATCATAGAATCGGAAGCCTACCCGTATTAAGCAGACTGATATATAATAAATAAATAAATAATAAGTAGATAAATATTAATAATAAGTATGTATTATATAATTAAAAAAACATAGGCTAAGTGTATATTGTAAGTAGATATATGGTAACTAGGAAATAAGTGTACATATATGATAACTAGCAAATAAGTGAAAATGTAGACATAGATAAGAAAAATAATAAAATGTTCAGAAATTATGAATGAATGAATGATGAGTGATCAAAGAGTACTTGTAAGGGAAAATACCGTCGGCGTCGGAACTTGTCTTAGTTTTACAAGGCAGTCACAGGACTGTCGATTTGTAGTTGTGCTGAAAAATCGCCTGTGGTACGTAATGCATGCATGCTTAACATAAGGCATGGGCATTTTGAGCCCGTGGATTTTAATTTAAAAAAAATCAGACTGATATAAATGTATGTGTAAAATCATCATAATTATATGAGACAACTAAAAATGTCATTATTTTTACAACACAAAGCGTAATGATTGCACAAAAAAGCAGCACAAACACGGGACGAACCGAGACATGAAATCTGAATCGTAATGGAATATACTCGGTAAGACGAATCTTGTAAAAACATCGTTTAAAGTAAACGGAAGCCATACATTTTCAGGAAGAGTGCTGTAATTGCTTCCAAAGCACTGTGTCCTCCTTTCTGACAAATATCCTCATATGTCTTTAGTTCAAAGCAGAGCTGTAGAGATAGAAGAGAGACGGGTGAAGGAATTTTAGTGATCCCTAAAGATTTGTATGCTACGTTTATTATTTTAAGCTTTTTGTAAATTTCGGTAACAGACAAGTATATAAGATATATGTCTGTTACCGAAGTATATAAGATATGAAGTATATAAGACATATATGAATTTTTTGCTCGTGTATATAATATAACGATTGCCACTAACGTTACCTTATACTTCCTCCCTTTTTTTCTTCTTAATGTGAATTTTACTAATACTCAATTTTGGACACCTACAAACGTCTGCTCTTGTACGTCCTAAGGTTGGCTGGTAGAGAATGCTTTTAGCATTAAGCCCGTCTTTTGTACAATAATTTAATGTATTGTGCAATAAATTATTAATAATAATAATGATAAAAAGTTATTAATCATCATTAGTTAATTAAATTACAATAAAAATAATATTGTCAAACACCGTCCCGTTGGACAAGTTTGGACTTTTTCTTCTCAGTTGTGTTTAATTCTAAACTTAAATTATTTTATATTTAATAATTTATTATTTAAATAATAGTCTTTATGGTTGTAGAATAATAACAGATTTCTGTTTCTTTAACTTTACAATATGTTTACTGAAGGTAAAAGATGGGGCAACGCCTTACGGAAGGAAAGGAGTGTGTTTACATAGATAGCTACGTAAATAGCAAATATTTTTGTTTGTGTGTGTCCCTTTTACACGATTTGTAGTCTAAACAGTGTGATGTATTGTAATATATGAAGTGTCATGCTGTCCTTAAGTGTCGATTCATAATACTAGGAAAGTCGTTTTAATAAAACTTATCGTAGTATTTGTTTTTTATATCAAATTTTATAAGATGAAATATATTCAATACTTAAAAGAACAAAACTATATAAAAAGGCATTGCAATATTATTACATACAATCTAAAAAGACAGTAAAATCGAACAGGCAGCAACTGACCTCATCAGATGTATCTTACAAAAAATGCCCGAGTAAGGAGGGCAAACGTCGAGGCTTATACCCAAAAGGGCAAGGAAGACTTGATCGCAAAATATCATAACAATTACATATGAAGACCTTCAAATAAGCTTATTGTGGTACACAAAGGTTTCGGATATTTTGATATCATAATATTGAAATGGCGAATATTTTCTTATATATTTCGGAAATTAAATCTATGTATATATACCGATATACATAGTTATGTGAATATAATTATGTCAAATTTATATAATCGAAAATTATCTTTCTGCTTTCTTCTTTATTATAGTTTTTAATTAGGTATACATTATATTGAACGTATTTAGTATTCTTACTTTATTTATTTGTTTGAGAAGATTGGTATGAAATTGTTTTAAATTAATTAATAATTACGATGCATTTCTAACTTAGTCACAAATATAGACTTTATGAAATTATGAAGATGTCATTGTTTTTATATCCTATCTAAAAATTGGCGCATTTGGGGAATTCAAAATTGAATATTCATCTCTCATATTTTCGTTACTTTTAATATTTGTTTGTCTGTCTATAAATGTTTGTGTGTAATGTTTGTTAATTGCAACTATTCTTATCATGAGTTGTTCGTTCGGTTTCAAGAAAATTCTCTATTTAGGGTTAAAAAGCGTTTCTGCATGTAAGCGTAAAAGAAAATACGTATTTCACGATCAAACATCAAAAGTTTAGTGGAACGTAAAGGTTTTATGAGTAAGAAGTTCATAAGACGTTTTTATCTATACATATAATAAAATTGTAATGTCGTGTCGATATAATGGGTCATTCTTATGAACCAAACGTTACCATATTGGCGAGTAATTTTTGGATTATTGTATGCTATAAAAGACCCTTCAACGTTCCTGATTTTTTTTTGCTGAGTCGCAGCAGTTCTTGACTCGAAATATGTCAAAAATACAAATTATGAAATTTAAGGAAAGTGTCTAGTTATTTAATTAGTTCAAATCATACTCAGTAAAGCGATTCGTAACATAACTTATTATACATATATTTCACTTCTTTATAATGCTATCTTTAGGTACACTAAGTTTAAGTTCTAGTGGCCATTAATTATACAGATATAAAACAATATTGAAATATTGCTTGAATTTTGCTACCGTTGGGGCAACGGTAACAGTAATGGTTTGTGGCTGTTGCGCTGGCGGTTCCTGGTTCGATCCCCGCACCTCACAAACATTTGTATTGGCCATACAGATGTTTGCCGTGGTCTGAGTGTTTGTGTAGACCTTCTGTGTCTCCCCTCCGTGCCTCGGAGAGCACGTTAAGCCGTCGGTCCCGGTTGTTATCATGTACATCTGACAGCGATCGTTACTCATAGTAGGCAATATTTCCGCCAACCCGCATTAGAGTAGCATGGTGGATTAAGCTCTGAAGAGACCTATGCCCAGCAGTTGGATATTGCAGGCTGAAGTGTTGCTACCCTAGAACGCAGTCGTAACAACAAAATACGCGTAGCACCTAAACGATAGTCTTGTTATGAAAAACTATCGTGATAAGATACACGTACTACTTCACATACGTGACTACTGACGTCAATTAATTAGATTAATGCAATTAGTGTAGAGGCCGTAGTGTAGTCGTAGCATAAACATGCATATGTACGAGATTCATCAACACGTGATGTTACGCATATTAAACTGTTCTAGCTATAAATAAATCATTGTCTCCGTATGAAATACCGCACTATTATATTTATTTTATAAAACAAGTTGATGCACGCGGTTTCTTGTATTGTATTGTTTGATTAGCCCGTTGGCGCAGTTTGTAGTGACACTGCTTTCTGTTCCGCGGGTTGCGGGTTCGATTCCCGCATGAGTCCAGGTGTAATATTTGTATTTATATATGTATTGTTTCTATGCATATTTAAAAAAATATTTTAAAAGTCGGCTGTTAACTGTAACACAAGCATTGGCTTGCTTATCATAGGAACAGATGACCGTGTGTGTATGTTACAAGATATTTATTTATTTATTTATTGTGTTAGATAGGTAAGTTCTGAGAATAAAATTAAATAAAGGTTTACTTACAGTTAACATTAAATAAAACTGTTACTAGACTATACCTACTATAACTTGCGTTCATAATCTTTGTTAGTTTTACATCACGCACATTATCAGCGTTTTAGAAGGTAGAGGTTGGAGCATATAAAAAGAGTCTGAGTCAAGACGCAGACCTTGGCAACAAATGGTTGAACTAATATAGCTTTATTATGGTACAAATTTGTCACTACAGCTATCGATTTAGCTTGTGATATCCCACTGCTGGATATAGGCCTTTTTCTCCGTGTAGGAGAAGGATTGTAGCTTATTAATCTACCACCTTGCTCCACTGCGGGTTGGTAGATATATTTCTTACTATGAGCAACAATCGCTATCAGGTATTTATGATAACAACCGGGACCGACAGCTTAACGTGCTCTCTTAAGGCACGGTGGGGAGAACCACTCTGGCCTGGGGAGAGCCTTTTTTAATTGAAATAACTAACATTTCATAGAAGTACGGTGTTCATTTCTATGATGATCAGAAAATGTCTTTTAATTACATCTAGGCAGAGCAGATATTGAGGGAGAGCCGATTGAATTTGAAATTGAAACTAACATTTCCTTATCGATAAACTCATGCACCTTTGCATGAATGAGCCACACTTCATTTATTACGTACTAATTAATGCAACGGGAGAATTTATTACACTCTCACGCCCTCGTAGCTGATTAAAATAATCAATCTACGGTTGAATGTAGTTTTTATTAATAAAATCTGTTACATCAAATCTAAACTAATGAAAGCACAAGATACTACCAGCTTGAATGATTCTCGGTGTATTTTATGAGTGCATTAAGTTATTGAGTGGAAATAAGATTAATTAAAATTATACAATATGTAAGCATGCAACAGGTTTTATAGAAGTTACATCACTGGAAAGATATATACACTAATATTATAAAGCTGAAATGGTGCTTGTTTAAGCGCGCTAATATTAGAAGCTATTGATTCGAAATGAAAAAAAAAACCTGTTATATTAATTTATCATTACGAAATATGATAACGAAAAAGTCAATTAATTTATTAGTACGTTATTGATAAAGCCTTATCGCCTATTGAATCTGATAGAAATCACTATTAACCTAACTAATATTAACAACTAGCTTCCCGGACAGACTTCGTTCTGTCAAAAGTTAATAGTATTTTTTTTATTTACTTTTTTTAGTATTAATACCTTCCGTTGGCCTTGGAACATACAAAAATAATAATTAGCTGAATTGATCGAGCCATTCTCGAGTGATGCGCAACATTTTTTTTATTTACATAGATGTGTAGACATTACATGTGTTGGTTTCGATCGGCTTACTTTATTCCGCTATTGGCATTTCTGAACTTTCGCAAGAATCTCGTCTTACTGAGGATAGGTAAGTGTGAGGAATTTATTTATTTTCTCTTACGCCTCTCCTATCGCTTGCGTGTCACATTCCACGTAAATAAAATTAATATAACCAGAAAATTACTGTGATATAGAGTTTCCACAGTGAAATTGAAATCAATATAAAAATATTATATGTCTATTATATTGAAACGGCTTATTAAATGGTATACAAGAGAACACACACACACAGAGAGACAGAGAGAGATCGTTGAAATCAAAATAAATCATATGTATATAAAGACTTTTAGTTTAATAGGTTTTTTTTATTTATTTATGTATTTATTTATTTATGAAGAAAACGATTTTTTTACGACTTCCAAAAAGAAGGGGATTTTAATTTGATTGTATTTTATGTATGATACCTCAGAAATTTTCACTGGGTAGACCGAATTCGACGATTTTTTTTAATTCAAAATGTGGTGCGTGTTATGTGGCCTCATTTAAATTTTATCGATAACTGACAAGTGATTTTCGAGTTATACTACGAGTATTTAGTTGACTCTTTTTTAGTCTACCTACGTTGTGTTTATTACTTGTCGATGTAACTGAAGTCAGTTTTTTTTCGTTTGTGTACAAACGCAATTATTTAGTTTTCTAACACTTTGTAAAAGGTTCTCACAGAATAAAAAGTTAAGGGAATTTCCCTTTAAAATAGAAAATGTACAATTATTTTCGACTGTTTTGGCTTTACGCATTTGACAATTTTCAAGAAAGAGAAAAGTCTGCCAGGTTAGGTACCTAGTACACAAAAATATATGTACACTAGCATCTGTGCACGACTTCGTCCGCGTGGAACAGTTTCTTTGGGCTCACTGGGGAAGCTCTCAAAAGGAAAAAACCCGATTTTGAAACATTTTTCATTGGTGCTCCGCTTCTATTGGTCTTAGTATGATGATATATAGCCTATATCGATAAATGAGCTATCTAACACTGAAATAATTTTTCAAATCGGACCAGTAGTTCCTGAGATTAGCGTGTTCAAACAAACAAACAAAAAAACAAACTCTTCAGCTTTATAATATTAGTATAGATAAAAAATAATATAATATTAAAAAATATTGTCTAGACTTTCTTGACTTTCCTGACTTTTTTGCTTTACTCATAGCGAATCCTAGTGAAAGGCGTTAAATAGTACATTTAATGAGCATTATGTGCAGGAGCAGCAATGAAATACATTAACATGAGCTTAGAAAAAGTTTCAGCTCATCGATCGTTATATACATAAATAAAATAATATCACTACATCCATACACATTAATTAAACACCTACCTATTTTCATACAAATTCTTGAATATGTCTGTTGATTACAAAAATACTTTTTTGATTGAACACCCTGTCAGTCAAAGTGATAAAATATAACATCAAAGTTAATTTCTGAATAACATTAAATTAAAACGTCATCAAAACCGTTATGTATTAAAATTATATTCTATTCGCGTTTTTTTGATAAATAAATTATACAGTGTATGACACTTTAAACCTGTACACATTTTTAAGCGTCATAAATACGTTATCATTTGAAATGCATGAAAAGTTATACGTAATTTATACAATATGCTTTACTCGCTTTATTCGTAGACTAAGAATAACATTTTCAGTTTTAAGTAATATTTTACTGGCCTAGAATTCTTAATTACTTTATTATATAGTGAAATATAAGTTTGCTTAAAACTTATTTTATATTTATATCGCGGATTGATGACGAAAGTGGATTATCACGTCTTCAGACCAGATACTTGTGTTATATGAACAAATAAGAACAATATTATTAAAATAAATGTAGGTGTGTTAGTTTCGTTTATAAATATGTTATTATTTTATAATATTGGCTAAAGTTATATTGTTATAATTTTTTGCTTATATTCAAAAGTATAGGGTAAAGGTATATATTAATATATATGTATGTGTATGTAATGGTATATGTGTGAGCGAATTTTGAAATTTGTTTTTTTTTTATAATCTCACTAGTTAAGAAACTTGAATTTTATTACATACTAGAGCTGTGCTCGCGACTTCGTCCGCGTGGAATAGGACTTTACATGTTTAACGCAATTCTTAAAACTGGCATAACTTTTTTATTTACGAACCGATTGACATCAAACAAACACTAAATGTTAAGCTCAGCTTTCCACAATATATTAGTAAAAACCACATCTAAATCGGATAAGCCATTCCTGATATTAGCGTGCAAAAACGCACTGACAAACAGACAAATAAACATAAATTCCGACAATCATTGTTTTGGGTGCTCTTTGCGATAAAGGTCCCAATAATATTTTTTCTCATATATCTTAAATGAACAGACAGCGACACGCTACATTTTTTTTTATATGTATTCATTTCATTTATTTTAGTTGTGATAAATGAATGTAAGTATTCTGTTAGAATTTTAATGCTTTTTTACATACGAATGTTTAATATTACTTGGGTTTAGTGCAAGTGATTCGAATGTACGATTTAACTTTTAAGAAAATCACGGTCTTTTTATTATTCATAATTTTTAAATAAATTATACCTTATAAATTAAATTGAAATATTAACTGCTATCTGGCAATAAATTTAAATCGAGTGAATTTAAAATCACAGAAATGCTTTCATTCACATGCATCATTATCGTCGAACATTCACATTTTTCTTTCAATTATGAAAATCTTTCGTAACTTTAATTCCCTGTGAACAACGTAGTGCGGAACAGTTGCGGCTATTTTAGTTCGGAATGAAAACATGTAGTGCTTCAAGGAAATATATTGCAGTGTACAAGAGCGCAATTAATAACCCTTGCATAATTCGTCGGCCGTTCGTTGTTACTTTTTATTATGAATAATATTTTTTTGGAAATTGAATATATACTTTTCTTATATGGTTTGTACAATGAATGATATAGAATTTGAAGAATTATTGTACAGAAATTTAAATTTACAAATTTCATCTTTGTTGGTTTTTGGACCAGTATACGTTAACGTAATATTTATGGTAACTATAACGCTATGAACGCAAAATATCGTTTTGGTAACATACACCACTGTAATGCCTAACTATAGACACATAAATAATATCCAAAAAGATATACTAATTAGGATAATGGTTGGTTTAACGATCATAATCAATATATATAAAATAGGACTTACAATGTAGCGCAAAGGGGGCACATAGCCGAGAGCGCACGAGTGCTCGCCCGCCGCTCGGCCGCGCCGCCGCGCTACCGCATGGCGCCAAGCCGCCAGGTCGCGCGCGCGATCTCCCCGCGCGTCCAGAACTCGCGCGCGAACGCCCTGCGAGCTCACGAGCCGCGTCGCCACCGCGTGCAGTCCACGAATCGCCACGCCGAACAGTCCGACTGTTGAAAATTCCACATCGAATCACCGACAATGCGAGAGCGCAACCAACTTAATCTCCAGAACGCGCGCCGGACCTTAATTATGTATGAAAACTTTCTCGGTACGCGTTCTCACATTGTCGCATTGCAGGAGAGGTAACGTTACGTGCGTTAACGCTACGTCTCGTCGCGGCTATGAATTTTACATTTTATATTCTGAAGCTCTTGGCATACTCGTGCTATCGATTCGGATACTCACATTAGCATGCCAGCGTCGGCCTCTCGATTATCAACTAGCGTTAACGTAAACAATCGGCACAATCATTTTGGCGAGGTGTCACATGTGGTCACGACCGAGGGAGCTCGGGCCGGCCCGGCTGCAGCGTCGGCCGGGCCGCGGGGCTGCCACCGCCGTGTGCGGCGTCGCTTGCTAAATGAGCAGATTAGGTGCGCGGGGCGCGAGCGTCAGAGGCGACACGCGCGTTCGGCACTGCAGGCCGCCACTGAGGAGGGGCGGCCCGGGCGCGCGGCAACCCCGCGCCGCACCCCCGCGCCACCCTACCGCCATGTGTCCGGAGCTCGCCTCGCAAAGGGTTGTCGGCGTAGGGAAATTGCTACAGTCCTCATTTTCCGCAGCAACTATTTCCTCCTGCTCTAAACTCTAACGCAATTGGTAGCTTATCAGACATCAAAGCCGTTCTTTATAAGTCACAATATTATGGAATCCCTTTTTTAAATAAAAAAAAGTACACCACGTCGTGGAATGTAATTGCTGAAAATTTCAATAATTTTAATATGAAGATCATTTAGATTGGTAACGTGTGGAAAATTGAGGGCACTCCGTCTGAAAAGCGGTAACACAGCCCTTAAATTTACAGTGGTAAGTTCTTCCGAGCATTGTCGAAACTTGCCGAAAGAGGGCGAGCGTCGCGACGCCGAGTTCGGCCGAACGCGCGCGACCGGCGCCGCCCAGTCGATAAGGCCGTCTCCACTCGCTGAACAAAGACACTAACCTATAATAATTACATTTAATTGTGGATAAATGAACTATTTTGTTCATTAAACGTATCACTGAAGCTCTATACAATATATTAGTGCCTAATAACAATTTATCTGATACGATTTCATACAGTTTCATTTTGTTTGGTCTTGTAACGAGCACGTGCTAAAATTTTTCCGTAATTGTACGCTACATTCAACAGCTACTAGGGTCGTGCAAACTAAAATTGCAACAAAAAGTAAAAACCTGTTTATTATTATGATGTTAAAGATGTTTCATGTAATAACGTGAGTTCCTGTTACGGTATTTCGAGCGAACAATGTTCTTAATCATTTTTTATGTGGTAGTTTCCTGTTTCCATATAATCTTATTTAGTGGAGTGCCTAGAGCGTTAAAAACGCTAAAACCTCGGCTCTCTCGGGGGGTGGATGAAATCGAATGATTTTTCAGGAATGCTTTATGATTAAAATAAATAAAAATTCCTACCTATCTAAAAATTGGGAATTATGAATTATATGAATTTGTTCAATCATAAAAATCGTAAAAATTGATGATTGCAATCACTTATAAAGTATAACACAAATAAAAAGAAGAAAAATTAAAATGAAAAAATAAAATAATTTACAAAATATTTGTTAATTTTTACAGTTTACATTCAAAATAAAATATTATTTTCTATTACTTTAACAAATTTAAGGCTGTAAAATCATTTTTTTTTTTGTGAATGAAGAGAAATTTATTATAAAAAATAAATAAATTATGAATATTTAATAATAAAAAAAAGAATATTTATATAATAGTTTTTTTTATTACATTAGATATTAAAAAATATTTAATATCTTCTATTTCGTTTATTTGAATCATTGGAGTTGTATTTAAACAAATCAGCATAGTTAACTTTTTTAACCGACTTCAAACAGGAAGAGGTTACATCGATTACGCCGAGAATTCTGAACCGATTTACGTGATTTTTTTTTTTTATCTGAAACAAAACAGTTGCCGTTTAGTCTCATAAAAATTTGATTGAGTTTGTCTCAGAAGTAAGATTTCATTCATTCATTCAAAAACGATGTCATTTTCACGATACTTTGTTTATATGTACACCGATGATTTAAATAAAGATTTCTGATCCGATTTGTGTCATTTTTTTTTTTTTGATCGATGTGTCTTCTTGTCCTATAAAAATTGGATTTCGTTTAACCTAGTAGTTATTATATATTATGAGTTATCTACTTGGACGATATAATTTTCACGGCACTTTATATACGGCTTTTTTAAGGATTTCATTTAGTTTGATTATATTTAATAACCATGTTCCGAAAAATAGGTCTCAGGTCATGGTTTTTAAGTTATTCTTGGGTTCAAGCTTGCTTAGGTTTTTTTTTGGCATCCGCATTCAGCTCCCCATCTCTTTTTACAATTATAAAATAGCATTTTTAATAAATTTTCCGGAACATAGCAATCGGATTATATATTTTACTAGAATAGTACTGGATTTGCAGGTACTCACGTTTTAAGTGTTCAAATGTCGCAGCAGATGTGAGAGATAAGAAAAATGAAGGGAAACGTGTGTTTTTGACAGTTGCTTTGATGAAATAATTGAACCTATTATATTCAAATCTGTTATTTTTGCTCGAGCATCATACAGATCCACAATACATGTAGCCAGCTTGAAATATATTATTTGGATCTTCATTTACATTTTTAAATATTGCTGCAGAGTTATATATGCTGTAGCTGTCGTTCCCCTACGACATGTTGAAAAAATCGGATTGTTAGGAGGATGTTTATTTTTGACTATTTAAGTGAAATTTTGCGTATATCTGAAAAAAAATAAGATTTTAAACTTAATGTTATGCATCCTTATTTACCACGCTTCAGCCTGTAATATCCAATTGCTGGGAATAGGCTTCTTACCCCATGTAGGAGAAGGATCAGAGCTTAATCCACCACGCTGCTCCAATGTGGGTTGGCGGATATATTTCCTACTACGAGTAACGATCGCTATCAGGTGTACATGATAACAACCGGGACCGACTGCTTAGCGTGCTCTCCGAGGTACGGTGGGGAGACCCACAAGGACTGCGCAAACACCCAGACCACGGCAAACACCTGTATGGCCAATGCAAATGCTTGTCATGTGCGGGGATCGAACCCACAACCGCCAGCGCAATAGGCACAATCCATAGCTGTCACCGTTGCGCCAACGCGGCGTCCATATATTTTTATTTATTAATTTGGTTAAATAGTGAAAAAAATTTCTGCAAAATATATTTTATAATAAATATATTATTATAAAATATATATTTGGTAGAAGAAATTTAGAGTATAAAAAATAAAATCCCAACGTTATATCCAAAGATTTTTTTTATAATGTGAACATATTTTTAATAAAGTAATTCAAATTTTTCAGATTTATTATTTGTTATGATTTTAATAATTTTCATTTACGCACTTACTATGGGATATGTCCAAGTTTACTAAAAATAAAGATATACTGAGTAAAGGTGATACTTCTATAAGTAAAACTACTTAAGCATATTCTGCCCCGCTACTCCACTACCGGTTAGTACTCAAAATATCTGGTGAGACATCAGTTTTCTTCACAGCTTCCATATATTTTCTTTAGTACTAATATTTTCCTCAAAATACCTATTTATCAAATAAGACTTAACTTAAGTCCAGTATGAAGAAATTTATAGCACTAGTTTGACAAACGACTTACTAAAATTGTAATAAAGTTTTTCTTTTTATTTAAACAATATTTTTTAATACGTGATTTTCGTTTATTATATTTTTAATTTTCGTTTTTATATTTTTAATGTAATCTGTAAATTAAATAGTTTCACACTCTAATCTCATTGATTCATGTAAGTTTGTTGGATTTTAATGCGCATCTACGCCACGTACTTATTATGCATTTATTAGTCATTGGAAACTGTTCTGGTGATGATTTTCCAAATGTGTGCTATTTTTTTATAAAAAATATTATATACTGTTTGTTTCCATTAAAAATTAAATAAAAAAAAATGTAACATAAATATAAATAATTAATGATGTATTAATAGTGAAATCACGTGTTAATGCTTATATTTTCTTTAATTATCGTAATAACCTGAAATGAATGAACCGCATTATTTGATTGCTCTGACTATTCAATACTCATGTCGGTTTATACAGACATAGCCTAGTGTTCAAACGAAATGCTCTAATGTTCAAAACTCACTCTCTTCCCTTTCTGAGTAGCATATGCACAAACGATTACACGGTTCTCACGAATCCGTGTCGAGGTCAGCCACCGCAGAAGTTTTTGTAGGTAAAATAAGCGTATGACCTGGTTTCTTCCCCAGGAACTGGACATCTTTTGAAAATATATCTCTTAGAGATTAAAAGGTTAAAAAGCCAGTTTAAAAGTAAGTAAGTGAGCTAAATGTGCTTACAATTTCTCCAGAGTAAAAAAAAGCGAGAAAATCATTTTCTTGAAAGAAAATCGTCATAGGCTGTTATAATACATTAAACGTTTCAACCAAGTTTGCGAGTTATAGCATAATATTTATATAGGGTGGTTCTATATTACGGAGATATTAAATCGCGTAATTTATAAGAAACTATAGCAGTTAGATAAAGAAGAAAAAAGTTTTATCATAAAATTTTGTTGCAAAGTTAAAAAAAAAAACATAAAATTTTAAAACAAAATATTCATCCAACATTTATCACATAACGGTGTAATACAACAACACATAACACACACACACGTTCCTACAACGTTTCTACAGGTGGACAGTGTAGTTGTACTCAAGTAAACATCAGTAGCTACTGTTATTGTAAACAATGCCAAACTAGTTAAGTATCCGTTAACGCCGACGCTCTCTAATACTTTTTATTTTATAATTCGGTACCTAATGATCTAATTAGCTTATAAGCCACTAGGCTGTTTACCTTACGTTTTGTCTAATAATAAGTGATTTCTGCAACATCAAGCATCATAAGCGCGTTGTCGATCTTATCCCTAATTCTCCCCAGGAGCTTTGGCGACCTTATATTATTAGCACAACACTACTTAATAGTAGATTTATTTTAATGTGATCTTCTGTATAATTATTCCATATAGAAGTCCTATTTTTTTTTCTACTGTACCCTAATCCAATTATCACTTGGCAAACACGTACTATAATAGTAAACTTTGAAAAGAAATGTTTTACCTTTTTATTTATATATTATTTAATGTATTTTGTATTTCTCTTTCCATAAAGTACAATACATTTTAAGTCACTGTTCTCTTAAGAAACGTACATATAATGTTTTTGTAAGAAATATTACCAACCCTAGTCACACACGACAGCTTACAAAGGTTGAATATAACTCCAGGTTAAGAATTTATAAATACCAATCCAAACCCCAAAAATTACAGCTGACCCTTCCTAACCGCGACCAAGATTAAAATTGCAAATTAATTCACTTATCTCAAGAGGACAGAATTGAAATATTTAAATATTGATATATTTAAATATACAATCATAAATGGCCTTCTTGTAGATATATTTGGATTTATACTGTATTTAAAAATCGAACTCTCAGTGTAAGAATTATATTATAGAATCGTAAAAACCTATATAGTTTTTTTTTTCTTTTTTTTTTTAATTGAGAATTATTGAAAGCTTTATCCGCTTCGCATATCTGTTACAGATAACGGATTTGTTAATCAATTTGTTTCAAAACTAAAAAAGAGCACATTAATGACATAATTGATAGAATTTTTATGTAAAATCAGCAAACAGCGTACATTTTGTAATCTAATAGCATAAAATCTAAATTATGATAAGGTAATTATTTAATTTGAGTGTTGATAATAATGCAAAAGTACTCTCTCGCGAAGTCAATTAAACATCTATGTACTAGTTTTTATAATAATAAAAACGTAACACTTAGTTGTAAAAAAAATGTTTGCTACAGTATTTTTTATCTATAGAACTATAAAATAAAATTATCTACAATTATAATTTAGCGAAAACCAAATGGGACAATAAATGTTCAAGTAATCATTGATGCTTTTTTAGATAAGACGTTGTACTCGCTAGTAAGATAATGGAATCTTTATACATTACTCGTATGTAATAATAATAATTATGATTATAATAAACAACTTTATTGCAACTAAAACTAGCTTATATAGCAAACCTTTATATTAAATACATTTAGTTCAATGTGCGGTCTTATCACTAAATAGCGATCTCATCCAGACTACCCAACAGAAAGGAGCTAGCATTGTAACGGGCTTGCACATTGGTAATAAAATTCTATTAAAATACATGTACAAATTCATACATACATACATGTAATTCACCGACATCATATAATTAAATAATATTAGATAGTTTGCATTATTTACTCTCCATTTTTCAGTTTATAATAACCAAAATTACTATGTTTTGTATAATTGGGTAAGGAGCGAGATTGCATAAATTTTGGCATAGATAATGAAGGGAAGCTTTGTATAATTATCATATTGTATTAAATTAGCCACTATGAAATGGTAAGTTAGACGCCGCGCGTCGCCTGACCCACTTGCCAACTTGCGTGTAAACGGCAGAAAAATTATTGGAGTCATTTTGTAAAAATAATCTTTTGTTCTATTAAAAGCTAAATAATGACAAAATAATTCATTAATTTTTTGATTTCCGAACATATTTATTCTTTTTTTTTCGTGTCTCAAGTATTAAGCCTAATAGCTTTCAATCATTAATTAAAGATAATTCATTAATAAATTAGGTACTGAATGAGAAATAGAAATTAAATATGTTATTAAATAATTGTATATACGCAAAGATAGATAGTTCAAATAATATTTTCTCACTGCGTTACGGCTTTTTTAAACAACTAATCTCCCTTTTTATTTTGTAATTATTCTTCTACAAATAAAAAAGAGGTCTTTTTGTTTCGTACATTTTTTATTTTAAACAAACTCTTTTTAATAATAAATATTAAAATAAAAAAAAAATACTACATAAACAAACTTAATTAAATTGTAACTATAAAGGTTCGCTTCAACGGAATTCTATGAATTATACACTAACTGAAATATTCTATCAACCCTAAGCCCTCTTTTCCACGGCCGTCAACTCTACCAGAATACCTTTATACTGTAACCCACAAAATTGACTGGCGAGTTCACACACTGTTTGCATCCAGCTCATTCAATCATTCAGTTTGATACAAAAGGGCACAAGGGTGGCGGGGCGATCCTGTAGATCTCCAATTACGTGTCGACGCGTGCTTTGAACATTTAAATTTTAACGTGTATATATTTATTAAACTGGGTCTTCCTCAGAAAAAACTAGCTTTCAAACGCTAGCTGATAAAACGAGAAGGGAAAACACAAACAAATACGGTCTTTTCCTAAAATAGGCAACTTAAAGCCTATATTAACTTAATATTAGACTTTCTTTTTACTGGATACCTCTAAAGATCCCTTTAGGATCCCTAGTAAGAAAGTTGGTACCAAACAGAAAAGGTGACACCCCTAATAAGAACACCCTATAAAGAACATGCACTGCAAATAATCTATACTAATATTATATAGCTAAAACGTTTGTCTGTTTGAACGGGCTAATATCGTTAATTGGTTCCTACTACTAATTCGGATTGAAAAATTATTTTTTGTTTGGATAGCCTATTTACCGAAGAAGGCTATAGGCAATTTATTTTTTAAATTAATGCCGATTAAGCCGCTGTAAACAGCTAGTATATCTATAAAATTAGAACAATGAGCTGTGAACATAGCCTAAGATCCTTTCCATTATAAAAGTAATTTATTTAAATCCGGTAAGATTAATTGAATTGTCTACGCAGATATTTTGTATTCTCAATAACAATGATGGAATTTTTATGTCATTATCAAGTACGCGTCAAGGAGGCCCTTCATTTATTATCGCATAAATACTTTAGATATTTCGAGAAGTTTCTGGAATAAAATCTCTATTAAATTTGTAGCGATCACGAAACAAGCATCGGAGATCTTTGCTAAACCAATTCAGTGACTTCGAAGAAATAATACAAGCGCCTCTCTGAGAATTTGATTTGTAATTAAACGGAGATTGAAAGATAACTGGATTCTTTTCTGATGTTTATATTAATTTTAATGGAACTAGATATGTTTCATTAAGTCACTTTTAAGCGTGATAATCATTTCTTGTTTAGGTATAATAAGCTTTTCTCTGAATACAACTTTAATCTAAATTTTTATAAATATTTAAAAGGAACTGAAATTCTTATTATAAATATTGAAAAAATGGTATAACGTTTTCCTAAAATTAATTTAGATACACATAAAATTTGAAACTGATTACTTTTGTTATATTTCATTTAAAAATTATATTTTTTTTTTTATAATTCGATTTTAATAGTTCGATTCCAACTCGGGATGGATATTTGTATTTGAACAAATATTTCTTTTCGTTTTGAATGTCGGTCTTTTTGGGTCTCCCCAACATGCCTCGTAGAGCACGTAAAGTCGTCGGTCCCGGTTGTTATCGTAAATACCCGATCGTTACTCATAGTAGGAAACACACAGGGAATCCCGCTAACCCGCACTGGAGCAGCGTGATGAATTAGGCACCGATCTTTCTCCTACATACAGAAAAGGACCTATGCCCAGTAATGGGCTGTTACAAGTTGAATCGTTTTCTCTGTAACGGCAATCGCTAGTATGTATATGCTTTGAAATTGTTAGTGTTGTCAAAAATCAATAAGTGCACAGATGTGAAAACTATGGAATTCATATTTCTTATTGAAAGTACACGTAAGTTGAGACAACGTATGCCAAGTATGTATGTATGTATATATAGTTCTATACTCGATGTTCGACCTGGCTACACTTCTTGTTTTGTTATAAGAGGGTATATAATAGCCCGTAAGCTAAACCCCTAAGCTTAAAGGACTAAAGTATAAGAGGCTTGATATCGAAGGGCTTTTGTATCATCACATGACGTATCAATAGGCTGATATTTCCTGTATCTTGTTGAATACAGTATTTACGTTCATTAGTCGTTATTTCTTCTATTGTAAAACATAAAATAGAAAATTGAGATACAAACAAAAATTTGTTGCTTTTTTTCAACAAATATTCCGTTATCGTTTATGTTAGTTATTGTTACAAATAAAAAATTGAAAACCAGTATGTCAATTCGTATTTGAATAAAGAACGCTATAAATGTTCAATTATTTTTTCAATGTAACAAATAAAAAATTAAAAATTTTGTATTCTATATTTATCAATTATTTTGTTTGTTTTATTAAAATTTGTTATGGTAACGGATATTATAATACATATTCCATAAAAGAAAGAACGTGTTTAACTATCACGGATAATATATCATCCATCATTACAGCCTATACAGTCCACTCCTGGACATAGGCCTCCACAAGTTTACGCCAAAAATAATGTGAACTCATGGGTTTTGCCCATAGTCACCACGCTAGGCAGGCTGGTTGGTGACCGCAGGACTAGCTTTGTTGCACCGAAGACGCTGCTGCCCGTCTTTGGCCTGTGTATTTCAAAGCCAGCAGTTGGATGGTTTGGAGTGGTCGGCTTTTGGGGTCCCAAGGTGGTAGCGGAACTGTGTTATCCCTTAGTCGACTCTTACGACACCCACGGGAAGAGTGGGGGTGGCTATATTCTTTAGTACCGTAGCCACACAGTAAATACTAACACACATACTAACACAGTGCATACTAACACAGTACATATATATTACTAAGACTCCGCTGCGTATCCGTCCTTCTGTACGTTTGCTTTACCGTGATGTCGCAGCAGAGTCTTAGGTAATAGAACTAGCTCTGTTACCGCAATTTATGTTCAATTATGAATATAAACTTAACTTTTCAAATAGAGCATGTCAACAACGAGCAAAAATTACTAAATTTTCAATTTTTTATTTATTGAATTATCTGGAAGGAATGGTTAATTAGCCATAAGTCCGCCTATTGTACTTTGTCCATTGTCTGTAACTATCTTTATGGTTTTTTTTTAGTATATTTTTGGCGTACAGTAAAGTATAAAATAAAAAATAAAATATTTATGTAACCATCTCATGAGAGCGATCAAAATCGTTAGGGAACTAATCAATTTCGGAAATAACTACGTGCATATGTGAGACTTGTATTTGAGTATCATGACGCTTGATGCTCCAGTCCTCCTCTGTTCCCAGAAAGATATTACGCCAGGCTTTATTCAGTCGTATATCATATAACGGATAAAGGATGAAACTGTAAAAGTCTATTCAAATTTTCATTACATTTAATAACCATTAGGTCACAAAACTAATTATATGGCTTACATAATTTATACATTATACATAAGTTTTAATTCAATTTTTAGTAGTGCTAGAAACATTGAAATAAATCGATTCATAGTCTTTTTAATAGTCAGCTTACTCAACTTTTTTTAATATACTTGAATTGTGTTACCGGTCGAACCTTAAATATTTTACGCACAGCAAAGAAAAAGTAATTTTGTTTGCTTGGAAACGAAAAAAAAGACTTCAATGACAAAGAATACAACGTAGGTAGACGAAAAATATTCAAGTAAACACGTGCTAACAAAGATTACTCAAAAGGCACTTATTAGATCCTAATCAAATTTAAATTAAATCATAAGACAGGCACCAGCTTGAGATTATAAAAAAAAATCATCAAAATCGGTACACCCAGTGAAAAGCTATGCGGTATAATACAACATAGCTCGACCAAAAAATAGTCTTGAATTACGAATTATTCGATATAGCTCGAAAAACACTTGTCAAATCTTAATTAAATTTAAATGGCACCACATGACACGCACCACCTTTCGATTTAAAAAAAATCATCGAAATCGGACCTGGCTGGTCAAAAGTTCAGCCAAAATAAACATAAAATAAATCGTAAAGACTACACCTATCAAATGACTCTTATTTTTTTCTAATCGATGGCACTTTTAGTTTACTTTTGTCATCATTTAAGACACATAAAACTATTAACTAGAATAAATAGAACGCAATAGGAAAAAAATGAGGAAGTATAATGTGATATAAAAACTATTGCAAAAAATATATATTTTATTAAGCAAATGTCAATAATGTTAGTGAGTTTTGGTTTTACCCTCCGCAATACAGAAGGACTAATTCGATATAAATATGAAGCTACTTCATATATTACTTTCATACTTCAACAAATATAATTTCAACTTTCTACATAGTGATTTTCATTACAAATAATTCAGTTTTTTTTTGCGAAATAATAACATCCGTCGATTGGCACAAATTGATACCAGTATCTGTTTTGTTGCTGTTATTTTGTGGTATTTTAGTTTTGCTAGTCGGCCCGACAATGCCACTAAGGAGAAGTCGAGATGCAGAATAATCGTTGCGGAATTTGTCAATGATATTCCGGAATAATACATTGAATTGACGCTGAATGGTTCAATAGATGACGACAACAAATAATAATTGAAAACATTGCAGTGCTTGTTATTTGGCTGTAAAAACGTAAAAACTATTGTGTATTTTTCTACTCATCCTGTATATATAGAGCTTTAATTATTTATCTTTTACACATATCTGCAATAATAACAATATTTTAAATAAGAATCACGTTATCGCTCGGTAAGTATAAAAAATTGAATAAATAGGTACACAACATGCAAAAACACTGTGTACTGCTACGTGAATACATTTTTTTTTTCATATGGTGCATTACTGACGAATATACACACAAATAAGTGTATATAGCAGAAAGTAATAAAGAATACATATGGCAGAAAATTGTACTGTGGCATATCCACATATGTATATATGTATCCACATATATATATATATATATATATATATATATATATATACATAAAAGTGTATACTTTTTATCTATACATATACTCGTAATAAAATGGTAGGGAAGTCAAAACTGTATATTGAATTTTTTTTTTTTAAATAATACTTGGGGTGTGATCTACAATCGATACCGAAGCCAAAAATATAGTTGTGTCTGTCTGTATGTATGCCCGGAATAAACTCAACCTTGGCATGACCTGACAACAAGACACAAGTGAAAAAAAAACAATTTTACAAAAGACAGTCTCCCTCTGTTACTGCACTTTCTGTAGATATAAAACGTATAGAAGAAACAGGTAAATGAAGGTTGTTTTAAAAGGTATAATCATAGGTTCTTTTGGTGCTGTATAGCGTTCACGCAGACGACGTCGCGGGCAGCAGCTAGTATGGAAATAATAATGAAACCTCATTTCTTGTTTTTATTTTGTTTATAAAAATATTTTTTGGTACATGTCAAGAATTTTTATATTGAATTCTTTATAATTTATGTTTTATAATTTAATAATTCTCTTTTATATTTTACTACGTGCACGTTGTTTTGGAATTTAATTGTATATTTTGGTGTGTGAACATTGTTTTTTATATTATTATAATTCTTTAATAGAGAGTCGGTGGAGATAGCGAAGATCTTATCATTACTTCAACCGTTAAATAGCTCATTCGCTAAAGTACCTTTCATTTTTGAAGCCAGTTGAAAAATGAGTGTCCCTGTTTAAAAAATCTCCCTTAAGGGTGTGAAATAGAGCATATAAAATTTAAGTGTAGCAAAAAAAATGGAATTCCATTGTTGGGCCGTTTGTTTAAAAGTAAATATACGTTTTAGAGTAATTTTAAAATTAACAATTATTAGAGTCAAAACAAAGTGGTGGACAATTCTTTACGTTTTTAGTTTTTTCTTCAAATAACTTATTATTAATGTCTAACAAGCAAAACTACGAAAATCACCGTGGTACATGGTTACCGGTTTTTATGAATGCAGTGAAACATAATAACTTAATATACTTTGAATAAGAGATAATTAAAAAGAGTCTTTAAATACACTTTTGAAGCTTCGAAAACATTAAAAGTCTTATTTCGCCTTAAAACGACTTGTATGCTGATTCCGAAGATTCTAGACGAAAAAGACCAACGAAAATTTTTAACAACAAAAAAAAAAACATTTATTTCTATAATCTCTGGTACAATTCATCACCGAGTCTTCCCAGTAAGTAGTCGGAGACACTTGTATTGCGAATGACTACATCATAAGAACAACAAAGGTTTATTAACAAAAAAAATATTGTAGAGTAAAAAAAAAAACAGTTCCTTACCTGAACTAGCATTTCCCGGACTCCAATCAGTAGGTTTAAATATGCTTTTAAAAGTCGAAATTTATAAGATTAAAACTTATGATTTCCAAACATAAATAAATACATATTTAGTTTTCTTAACGGCGATATTTCAAATCTATTACGTGGTCCGTGGTCGCGACTATGTAGAACAAAATTTAGAAAGCTTGCTTATCAAAATGCAATACTAAAGTTTGCTGTACTAACGTGTTTTCTACTGTATACGGACATTTAATGGCAGTTTGAGTTTAGAAGTATAAGTTTTTGACTATAAAATATCTTTGAAGGTAAATAAATACATAAATATCTAATATTATTAAACGAGCAATTCTTGTATATACTGTATAATCTGAATCTCGGAAACGGCTCCGACGATTTTCATGAAATTTAGTATGCCGGGGATTTCAGGGGTGAATCGATATAGCCAGGATTCATTTTTAGAAAATGTCGTATTTTCAATATTTTTAGGCAATGCAAAAATGGCTACAATATCATTAGAATATGAAGGTAAATTTCGCAATTGTCAATAAAGTTGTAATAGCTCAGATGGGAAATTGGCCGGTCGGGATCGACCCAGAAGACCACGTCTCCAGATCAATTTTTTTTCCTTTTTTTCTAGTTGTACTCATGATTTTTTTTTTATAACGAATTAATATTTTTTATTGTTATGTCGGTAAAATCGGAAAATATTATTCATATTTTATCAATATGTAATTCGTATTTAAATATGATTTCTAATAAACACGATTTACTAAAAAATACCGAGGTAAGCTCGGTCGCCCAGATACTTAGTAATTTCAGTTATTAATTTTATTCCTAAGCAATTCATTTTTGGTAATATTTAAAAATATATACTCATTTTCGAACCAGGCCTTTCTGTGAACATGTTATAACATGTTATATTATTTTACATTACATTTGTTTCGACAATTCTTTTTTTCTCGTGTTTCTTTATGAGTTCAAATATTTTTATTGTAAATAAATTATATCCACTAGCCCGCAGTGTAGCAGTGCGGTGGATTAAACTCCGATCCTTCGCCTACATGTAGAAAGAGTCCTATGCCCAGCAATGGAATGCCACATATTGAATCGAGCAATCGATCGAAATAAATTATATTTGCAATAATGAAATTACAATTACAAAATTAAATTGTTTGTACTCGTACCTTATTCATTGTTATAATGTAATTTATACATTTGAATTATTGAAATTGCGTGCTTCGTTGAACTATAATTGGAACTGCATTTATACGTGTAATTTTATGCGAATATTTTATGTTATAATTATATTAACATAACTTATTTCGGTTACCAGTAACATCACTTTAAGAAAATTATCGATAAACAGGAAGTTCTTCAAGCAGCTGAAATCGTTATCACTAATAACGTAAAGTATTGTAATTTTTCATTTAGTTATTAGCTAACTAATTGTATCCCCATGTTGAAGAGAAGGAGCTTAATCCACCTCGCTGCTCCAGTGCGGGTTGGCGGATATATTCCCTACAAGAGTATACGATTGAGTAACGATCGTTACCAGGTGTACATGATAACAACCGGGACCGCTGGCTTAACGTTCTCTCCGAGGCACAGTAGGGACCCAAAGGACTGGCCAAATATTTATCATGTGTGAGGATCGAACCCGCAACCGCCAGCGCAACAGCCACACACCAGTGTTGTGGCCGCCGTGCCAACGCGTCGATTTACGGTCTGATCCTTCTCCTACTGGAGAAAAAGGCCTATGCACAGCAGTGCGTAACTAATTGTAAGTGCAATGCAATACATATTAGTCTTTAAATTAAAACCTTCTCTTTTCGTTCAACGTCAAAGCGGTTGTACAAAGTATAGTATAAATAAATAAATACCTACACAATACATACACGGTCGTCTGTTCCTAAAGAAAGCAACTTAATGCTTGTGTTATAGGTAACAGCCAACTAGTATATAGCTACATTTTTTTTCGATAAACATACTTATAAATAATACATATATAAATATATAAATAAATATTTATACTACACCCAGACTCGGGGTGGGAATCGAACCCACAACCCTCGGAGCAGAAAGCAGGGTCACTACAAACTGCACCAACGGGTTAGTCACAAAGAGTATGTAATTATTAAGAAAAGTTAAATTTAAATTCTGTTAGGAAGTTGATGAAAACAATTTTCCAATACATTTGGTATTCAAAACTAGTTAATCCTATCGACATTGTCAAACATCGACTAGCGAATACTAGGGTGACTATGACTGAAAATGTTTGTTTTATTATCTGCAAGTTCGACGGGATAAAAATCATTTAACCTTAGATCTTACTATTTGACTGATATGAGTCAAAGCTATATTATATCAGTTTTATTGTATTATACGCAACCAAAGCCTTTTTGTAGCCTAAACTATATATGTAGAGTTATATAGGCTTAAATATAACTCAGTGTCTGTTGAAACTTTGCATGTTTACACAAACAGACAAAATTTTCAATTTTTATATATATATATATATATATATATATATATATATATATATATATATATATATATATATATATATATATAAAGTTATGTCCACAGGCTTATAATGCCCGTGCTTTTGTTATTCCGATTTTTAGTTTTATTACTGATCGTTTATTTGTTACACTACTGCAGCTTACATTAAGAGTACTAATTATTCTATCTTAGTATCCCTAATGCAGACGTGAGTCCATCGACCAAAATTATTATTTTGTTATAATTGGAAAAGTTATTATTCACAAAAATTTTAGTTTCGAAATATGCAATTTAAAAAATTTAATTTTGAATATTTGACGATTCACTCGTTACATTTATAAATATAAAAAATATTTATACGTATTCATTACAGCCTATACAGTCCACTGCTGGACATAGGCCTCCACAAGTTTACGCCAAAAATAATGAGAACTCATGTGTTTTGCCCATAGTCACCACGCTGGGTAGGTGGGTTGGTGACCGCAGGGCTGACTTTGTCGCACCGAGGACGCTGCTGACCGTCTTCGGCCTGTGTATTTCAAAGCCAGCAGTTGGCTAGTTATCCCGCCACCAGTCGACTTTTTAAGTTCCAAGGTGGTAGCGGAACTGTGTTATCCCTTAGTCGCCTCTTACGACACCCACGGGAAGAGAAGAGGTGGCTATATTCTTTAGTACCGTAGCCACACAGTACGTACGTTTATACGTATGGATTGTACAAATCACTTATATTAATTTTAACATGAGTGTCTCTTTTAGCACAAGTCTACATAATATTTTACATGATGACAAAAGTTAAAAAGTATCATCAGTTGAAAAATTGAGAAAGCTATTTGATAGGTGTAGTCCTTACGATTTATTTTATTGTTATTTTTTTTTTTTAAATAAAACTAGAACGGCGAATAAGCGTACGGCTTACTTGATGGTGAGCGATTACTGTTGCTTATAGACACCTGCAATACTACATGCATCACAAGCGCATTGCCGACCTTACCTCGAATTCCCTCCAGGAGCTCTGGTCACCTTACTAAAAGGATCCAAAGGATCACAGCACTGTTTGAAAGCAGTATTATTTAGCTATGATCTTCTATAAGGTCGAGGCACCCACGTCGGGCTGCTCCAGATTTTGAGCAGCATATATCCTGCTGTGACTTACGTCTACTAAACTATAATTTTCGGAAGTACCTAATAATAAATAAATAAAATCGTTTTCAAAGATTAGAGATTTGAATGTAATTTCTTATGTGGACCGAATTCGATATTTTTTTTTTAAATCGAATGGTTCTCGACTTGTGGTCCCATTTAAATTTAATCGAGATCTGACCAGTACTGTTTGAGTAATTTTTAATAATACCGATTTAATTGACTATTTTTTCGTCGACCTTATATATTATTATAAGTCATAACTTTTGACTGGGTGTATTTATGTTGATGATTCTTTTTTAATCAAACGCTGGCGCTTGTTTTGTGACATCATTTAAATTTATTTGAGATTTGACGAGTGATTTTTGACTAATCTTTAATAACACGTATTTACTTGATTATTTTTTCTTCAACCTACTTGTTTGTTTGTATTACTTGTCGATATAATTGAAGTCAATTTTTTTTTGTTTGCAAACAACCACAATTATTAATTACAAAAAAGGGTTTATTCGATTGAGTTTCATTATTATTACTCTATTGAATCTTGTTTTTATATCTTATCAAAATAACCAGATTATACATTCAATCCTATTACATTAAAGTTATAAACAGACAGAAACACCAAACGATAGCATTCATCAAATACAATATAAACATTTTAATATTTTTAATATACGAGCAGTATTAAAACATAAACTTAATATCTTTAAAAATAGTAAAATAAATTTAACCATCTCTTTTAATCTCATATAGAATAGTTGGCATTATTTAATCTCTGCAATAAAATCCTGAAACTATAAAAATGATAACATGTCTTTGTTAAAACCTAAAGGCTTTTCAATGTCGATATTCCGATACGTAAACATAGTCATTTTAATAGTATAATTTTTATATTTGAATATAAAAACCATACAATATCTCTAAAAGTCGTAAATCATGCTCACATGACTTTCGACTGGCATACTCGCAGATTGGATTCTGTCACACACCAGCCTTTCCGTCATCCGTACGAGCATAACATAAAACTATATAACAATTTCCGACAGGTGATGATCTGTATTGAAATTCTATTAAGTGTTTGTATGTCATTACTTCACTTAACGTCGATACGTCAGATCTTATTTGGTACAAGTTTGTAAGCGTAATAGGAATAGGGATTTGAGATCCACTTAGTACACACTACATGATGAGAGTAAATATTTTGTGATGTATGTTTAAGTGCTTTTATAAGGCTTTTTGTATATAATATCTGTTATTATATAATATCTGTTATTATGTAATATTTGTTAGTATATATTATTTGCTACTTAACGGTAGCCAGAGATAGCTCAAAGGCTTCTCGAAAGGTTACTGTACCTACGTATTTTAAAAATCACCTCGTTTTGAAATGAGTATTGTAATGCACGCGCACGCTTGTCTTAGGGAATAAGCTGGCGAATACGTGACGAGAAAATTACGAATAGTGTGATCAGGCGAGACGTATGGAAGGTCAGAGGAAGATATATGTTAGTGAAGACAGAAAGAAAGAGCTTTTATGTGTTGAAGAGAATTTATGTTTCGTATATTACTGTAGGGGCAACTAAAGATGTTTTACTTCAGCTGTGTTTTACTTTTCAGCTGAGATTTTTAGTAACAATTATGTAATATTATTAAATAAACTTATACTATTATTTAAACATGTTATCTAAATTATAAAACACAGTTCCACTACCACCTTGGAACCTAAAGGGCCGACCGATGGCGGGATAACCATCAAATAGCTGGCTTTGAAATACACAGGCCGAAGACAGGCAGCAGCGTCTTTGGTGCCACAAAGCCAGCCCTGCGATCATCAACCCGCGCCTGCCCAGCGTGGTGACTATAGGCAACACACACGAGTGCACGCCGTTTTTGGCGCGAACTTGTGCAGACCTATGCCCAGCAGTGGGCTGCGCTAGGTTTAAGTGAAGAACTTGATTTATTAGAATTATATATAGTAAATAATATATATTATTAGAATTATATATATGAATATGTGTTCAAGTAAATATATCCAAACGTTTATATCACAATTTGTACACCTACAACGACACAATACCATCTCCTCTGCCCCTAGGTTGCCTGGAAGAGATCGCTTTTCAGCAATAAGGCCGCCCTTTGTACCTTGTGATACTCTGTTAAAATCAATCTGATATGTATTATTGGTGTACAATAAAGTGTATTTTTATGTTATGTTATGTTGATTTAAATTAACAATTTATATAAATTTATAAAAATATAATATTAAAAGTTTTCTCTAGACAGATAAATAGAGTCATAATAGGTCTCCGAACGTCATTAAAACGAGTATATCATTTCCTAGTGTAAGAAGTAAGAACATTGACAATCGGTCCAAATATTTATGGAGTCAAACAATACTTAATTACCACTCAACAAGAACAAATTGTTTAACTTTCATACTAAAAGGCAAGCTATCAAGGAATGATCTCCCGACTTCAAAGACCGTTAAACTATTCGCCACAAACTCTCATAAACCTGTCAAACATACCAGCATATACTGGCATAGATTAACCGCACAATAGAAACGGCAAACTGTAGAATGTCAGATTGTCGAGCAACACTGTGTTGATTTTATGACCAATGTTAAAGCAATTTCACGAAACCAGAAATATAGTTTTATCTTGAAATAAAATTCGGTTTTGTAAAACCACAAAAGTGCGCTTTCCGAAATTCTACATTTATTTTATATTTTTAACTTCTGTTTAAACTGCACAATTATTTGAAATTATTTATATTTGTATGTTAAATGTCTTATTAACTAATGTCTCATCATTAATCATTACAGCCTATACAGTCCACTGCTGGACATAGGCCTCCACAAGTTTACGCCAAAAATAACGTGAACTCATGTGTTTTGCCCATAGTCACCACGCTGGGCAGGCGGGTTGGTGACCGCAGTACTTACTGGCTTTGTCGCTAACTAATGTCTATTATTTATTTATCTTAATATTATTATTTTATGGCAAGGGATATTGCTAAAAGACAATATTTTTGTCTACATCTTCTCTCCCCTCGAGTTCTCATTCCTCGTCATCTACTTTAAACATTAGTTTTCAGGAACATCTAGCAATATTTATATCCACCTGACTACTAAAGAGTTTTTGATTGTTGTTCACAAAAAAATTACTTCATTCTTAAAAAGTGTGTGTGTCAGCTCCGACGCACGACTGAAGTTTACACCTTCAGATCGACTGCCTAAATAGGCACAAGAAAGGCTTACTAGTCTAAGAAAAAGATTAATAGCACATCAAATGGTAAATAAACGAATCAAATAACGCCATCTATCGGAACCCAATAGGCGTTACAAAAATGTAACGGGGTCATTCATTAAGTAGATTTTACTTCTTATATTTTTCGGTTTTTTAAGTTCCAAGGTTGTAGTGGAACTATCTTATCCCTTTGTCACCTCTTATGACAGCCACGGGAAGAGAGGGGGAATAACTGGATAACCGGGTTGTAATAATTCTTAGGATTCATAAAGCCGACTGCGAGTAAGTATAATCTTTCATCAGGTGATTTAACGAAATACTTCTAGAGTCTGGACTGTGGTAAATTAAACCATTACTTTTTATTGATATTCGACTATTTTATGGTGTTTTTTTTTTCTATATTTATAGATATTCTTATAGATAGATTGCTTAGTGTAATTTATAACTAAAAACAAATAAATAAATAAATATTTACAACATACACACACGGTCATCTGTTCCTAAAGTAAGCAACTTAATGCTTGTGTTGGTAACAGCCGACTGGTATATAGCTACATTTTTTTTTTCGATAAACATACTTATAAATAATACATATATAAATATATAAATAAATATTTATATTACACCCAGTAATAAAAACAGTTTATTATATGAACTTATTATAATAAGTTCATGTAAGTAAAAGTAATTTTATTCATTCCAATATAATAGAAAAAGAAGCAAAGTATTATTAATTAACAATAAGCTTTACTGATAAATTAGCAACCGTTCTGGTGTAGTGGTGCATGTAGGCGCCTAAAACACGGGCGGTTTGCGGGTTAGATTCCCGCTTGGGGTGGATATTTGTATTTGTATAAATATTTGTTTCCAGTTTGGATGTCTGTCATTGTGAGTCACCCCAGAGCACGTCAGCTGTCTGTCCCGGTAAAAAGGTAGCTGATAGCGATCGTTACTCATCGTAAGGAATATAACCGCTAACCCGCATTGGAGCAGCGTGGTGGATTAAGCTGCAGTGGGATGTTAAAGAGTGAATAGTGCGATAATTATAATTGTTTTACAAATAAACTAAAGATTAAAAGACAACTGCTACTACATGAATATTATTAATTTCACTTAAGTTCGTTACTGTACAATTTACATCAGCGTTAAAAAATTAGGTGTTATGCTGTTGAATATTCTACTAGTCAACCTTGATATATGAGAGAAAGTTGGGTGTAGATATACAAAAGCAATATTGGAACATAATATATATTTTTCTATTTTATTATAATATGATATATTTTTGTATTTGTTATGAAACAAAAATAAATTAAAGTAAAAACTAAAACCTTTTTAAAAAAACAAGCTTTTATTTGAATGCTTTAATGAGAATAAAAAATATTTTTTACTTTAAAACTTTGACTATCTACTTATAAAGTCATTGGATAATTTATATGGTATAAAAGTTTGTAAAAAACCGGCTTTAATCGACAAATGGTGAAATGAGAACATCATAACAGTAACTAATGTCTATTACGTAATTAGGCATAACTCAAATACATAAAATGAGACGATACGACACACTCGCTTTCGAATAAAAGAAGAAACAATCACTAATATCTGTAAACCCAGTAAAAAGTTATGTTACATACAAAAAAATATATAATCGATTTGAAAACCTCCACCTTTTTTGAAATTATTTAAACAGTAATCCAATTAATTCATTTCTATAATAAAAACGACAAATATAACTGTATCAAATTAAAAAAAAAGATTATTTACATTTGATCTCGATAAGTACGCAAATCTCTAAAGAATTTTAATCGTTACGAATTTACGAGAGCGAGAAATTCTCTTCAATCAAACATAACCACGCTTTTTACCTACTCTCCGACGCGTGATATCAAATACATCTACTTTTGTCGCCAGAGACCCTCAACCTCGACATCACACTTATTAGATTGCTGAAATCAATTCCCCTCGCTCGGAACCGGTAACTTAATATTTCCATTATATATCTGTTACGACTTTTTATTCTTTGCTGTATCAGTGATAAATCTTTTGGGGTACAATAGTACCTGCGTCTCGTAAATTGTATGTCTTACTCAGTCAGGTAAACTTTTCTGTTGTCCAAAATAACACTTCATTAAACCTTTAAACCACAACGTCATAACTGAAGTAATAAATAATGAACTAATGTAGAAAGATGAAATATAACTTTAAGTACTAATAAATACAATAAATGCTAATAAATAAAACAACATATCTTTATTGTACAATATCATAAGCAATAAGGTAGGTTTATCTTTGATTCGGTCAGTATAATAAGGAAAAAACAAAAACTTAGAAATGATGATAAACTTTATGTATCATAAAGACGAGGACGAAGACACAAGCAGATATCATATTATCTTAACATCCCCGAAGTGCATGCAAAGAAACGCTGTAAAAACTTTCACAAGTCAAGCCAATGCAGACGTGAGACTTTGTTTTTTTTTATAACACTCTTAGTAATAAGAATAATAACTCAAATAATGATTATAGTTATTGTAGCAACAGGCTTTTATTTATCTATGAATGGTAATGGTATGTATATCTGAAGATGCCTTGCTTTGATTATGTAAGTACCTATATAACGACGAATTTATATTATAACTGTCAGCATCATCTAACATCAACTAAAAGGCAAGACATTGCACGATCTGCTCCGTTATTCAACTATTGGTGGGCGGATAAATTCCCGACCAAGAGACGATCATTAACAAGTCATTATCGTCATTTGTGGTAACTACCGGGACCCGTTCCCGTATCATGTGCTCGTTTAGACTTCTTATCATTTGGTAATAACACGTTATGTTAATAATGTCTAAAAGTAAATTGAATGGAAAGTCTGCAAAATATGGAATTGAAAAAAGTAATTAATTTAAATATGATTGTAAATTAAATATAATCATGTTTTAATTTTAGTGTTTATTTAGTATTATCTAAAGTCTACGCAGGCCCCTAAGTAAGGGTTATGCGCTTCGCCAAGTTATTATGTTTCATAACTTAGTTTAAGAGGCGGTGAGTCGTAACTTGCTGTGTCATATAAAATTATACGACTTGAAGTGTTACAGTGCATTTTATCAAAGACAAAACTGTAACACGCTGTACACATCATTTTAAATATAAAACTTTTTTTGAACTACAAGTTTGTTCTAGATGAGAGATATTTTTATTTTTTATTTAAATAAAGTTTCTAGCAGGTGAAAGGACTGTTTAGTACATTGTTTTATATAAGTTTTAATTATTTTTATATAAGTCAAATTATTTATGAGTATGTATATAGTTCATAATACTTTTACAACTACATAAATAGAAAAAAGAAAAAAACAAGGTGATCAAAAATGGTATTATAAAATATTAGAAATAACAAAATTACAGAGAAGTAATTTTTTATATTTTTAATACAACAACAACAATACAGCCTGTAACATCCCACTTCTATTCATAGATCTCTTTCTCCATAGAAGGGTCGGAGCTTAATCCACCAGACTGCTCCACTGCGGCTTAGCCTGCTTAATATAATATAGTCAATATTACTTTAAATATGCAGGTAGGTAAGTTATAATATACTTGCGGAGTTAGGACTGCTTCAAAGACCGTTTTTATTAATTAAATGCAATATTTCGTAATTGTATAGGAATGTTGTAATTTTCATTATGAACTAAACATCATTTATAGGGCAGTTTTTATCAGTCTCAGATATACGAGTATGTGAATAAGTACTAAAACTTAACAAGCACTCCTTATGCACGTAATTTCGTCTGTGATTAGATATTTTTATTTCATCCCATCTTCCAAGTATTGAATACCACACAGTATGATCTTAACTGATCTAGCTGCAACTATATGATTTGTTTAATAAGCCTAATCAGGTAGGTCGTAATCACAGATTGAAATATCTTGCTTAAAATCTGCTAAAAATTAAGTGGTGTCAGCGTGTATTTGAATCCGAAATCTAATGTTAAGTTAATTTAAAAACTCACGTCTCTTTTCATTTCAGCTCATAACGTAAACTTTTTTTTATATAAGTATCTCTAAAAATAATAATAGATATAAAATTGTTTTGTTCCTGACCATTCAACCGTTAATGTATCGTAAGTGAGACATCGCCAAAAAGTCATCGGTATACTTAATAGTTGAGATGTATAAACCTCGCCGATCGGCTTTCATTCCTCTGGATATCCATTATATTTATTGCTTTTTGGATAAGTGGCCTCCAGGCAACTTTATTGGAAAAATTAGAAGCGCCGTAATGCGGTACACGAAATTGTTTCAGATGTCGGCGTGAGATTAAAGGGTTGCGAGCGAATTGAGTTTTCATTTTATATTTTCTTTCATTGTACTAAAGTATTGAGGATAATTAAATAATAAAAATCAAAAAACAAAATCAAAAAACAAAACGACAATAAAAACCTTCCTTACATTGTTTATGTATATCATGACAGACTTATTCGACGCTGTCTTATCATGAAAAAAAAAAAAATGTTTGAAATAATTTTTTTTTTATTATTATACCAGATTTATTATAGATCAGTTTTATATTCAAATTATAAAAAAAAACTGCAATATGCGTCTCGTACTTCCCTTATAGTTTTACCAGCATACATTGCAATTTTATTTCGTTTCTCTAATGGCTCATACACGTTTCATATACCTTCTATCATTTGTATTTTATTTTATTTTATTATATGTTGTAATAATATAGGATATACATATTATCAGAGTTGACCTATAGACGTCTTACTTCTGCATTTTTTTTTGTTATCACACCATTTACGGGTGATATCCAGGATACCAGGGTAGGCATTCCTAGACCGTTTGCTACGCTACTCTACTGCAGGTTAGAGAACAACTTCCCTGCAATGAGTATCAAGTTGAAAATATCATTTGAGTCACTGTATCTATAAAACATTTTTGTTTTGCTGTTTAAAGTGGAGTTGGCTCCTAGCTTCCTTTTTCCAAAGATAACAAAACTAGCAAGAAGTGTAAAAATTTAACAAATGCAGAAGATAGTCCTTTTGACGAATCTCATATATGTATAAGCAATTTAAATAATTTTAATCTCATACAAATTAATGTCACTTCATATTCAAGCATTGTTTCTATTCAAGTGAATATACGTTAGCCTTAAAAATTATTTATCTTTGAATTTACTAAAGTTTTGTAAAATGGAACATTTTACAAAGCATAGTTAGGCGAATAGAGGTTCTAAAAAGTAGCATAGGATCGTATTAATATGTTATTATACTGCAAAGTTTTCGTAGCCTACATTAGAGCCAAACTTTCTATTCGCTGCTGGCATACATGTTTTAAGATTTTACTTAGACGGCCGAGTTACCTCCATAGCGGACGTCATAGAGTCATAAAGTAATATTTAATAGACTTTGCCCCAAATGTCTCAGCAATTGAGAAAGAAAAATAACTTTAATGTTAGTACATATATAGTATAGTAATTTTAAGTGACAAATTATGAGTTCTAGATGATTTTCAAAATAACTATCAGAATGTAAGCGAATGTTATGCTGTAGATGTGATAAATATTCTATTAACACTGGTAATTTTATGAATATTGATTCTGGTTTAGACGTTTGATCTTTCAGGTCTACCCATTGACCAAACTGTCTTCTCTTTTTTAAATTAATTGTCTTTTAAACTCAGTTTTCAATTGACGGACGAAGAACAGAGTCTTAGTAATAGGAATCCATTGATACATACTCCTTTGACATCATAGGCGGCTCGTCCTAAAGAGGTGGAGAGCACTTCCACAAAAATGACAAGGTAATGTTAATTATAATTTTTTTTTAATTAAATATTTCTTTATATTACATACTATCTTACATTACATTCTTTGTATTCTACTATGCCAATACAATAGTCTTTTATATTACGTACATTTAGCATTCAGTTGTAATGAATGGAGTGCATAATCCTATGAAACAAAATTTAGTACGATTCCTAGCACTGTATTCATTAAGTGCGAAAAAGACAGGCCGACGCATGAAATAATAGATTTCATATGAGAAATTAGCTTAATCCGGACCACCGCTCACGCGCGACGATACTAAAATGCAGGATCGGCCGTACAGCACGCGGGGCGTGCCACGCGCCGCGGAGATAACTTGCTTAAGAGCCGTTGCCGTTCTTATATACAGTGTATCTTTTAATATACAGCGTGAACACTTTCAAAATGCGAACTCGAACTGAAGTTGTTCTTACTACTTACTGAAACGTGTAGTACAAAAACTAAATCTTTTACGCGTGATTTTAAATCTGAATAATATTTCAAAACTCCTTGGTTGTGTGTATGTAAAGAAAGCAATAAATGGTTTTCTATTCCGTTTCTGGTGGTCTATATGGTCTATATGGAATGGTGAATCTATATGGACGGAATGGATTTTCTATACAAATAAAATAAACGGTAAGCTCTAGTTTTTCGTTTATTTTTTGTGAACCCCCATCGAAAAAATGTCACGAGCCACCTCTGTTTGACATAGAACCTAAAAACGACAAAGTAACCAACTATAAAGCGTACCTCACACTTAAGCTAATAGCGCATTCGATTAAGCAGTATTTGTCGAACAGATACGCTGATCCAAATCAATTACTAAACGTTTTTGAACTAAGCTGATTAAAGTTATACATTTATAGGCAAGTCAACCAGACACAAAAATAAAATGACTGGTTAGGTTGTAGTCTTTAGTCTTTTTTTCATGTTGCTTTCGATAATTGTCTAAAATATGGTGCAAAAATTAACACCGAGTTCGTTCCATATTTTCGCATTAATAAAGCAATGTTGACCTTTCGCCAAACGGATATAGGACTTAGCCCCATGCTAAAAATGTAATAATTGCAAATATTCAATTTATCGGTCTTCTGTGCCGATTAAAGTTCACTTCTTCGATTCTTCACGCAACAGAGTAATATTTTTAACTTAAATCAATTGTAAAATATAATTGACATGTTTGAAAAAAAAACACTCAATCACTTCAGCTTATCGCAGTCCATTGCTGAACATAGGCCTCCCTAAGTTCGCGCCAGATATTATGACGCGAACTCGTGTATTTTGCCCATAGTCACCACGCTGGGCAGGCGGGTTAGGGATCGCAGGGCTAGCTTTGTCGCGCCGAAGACGCTGTTGCCCGTCTTCGGCCTGTGTATTTCAAAGCCAGCTGTTGGATGGTTTTCCCGCCATCGGTCGGCTTTATAAGTTCTAAGGTTGTAGTGGAACTTTCTTTTCCCTTAGTTGCATCTTACGACACCCACGGAAAGAGAGGGGGTGGCTATATTCTTTACTACCTTAACCACACAAAAATGACGTCTTCAACTTTCTCTTACTATAATAACTTTAACAGTTTTAATAAATAAATAAAAAATATTTAAACCAGCGCACGTAATCCACATTTAAAACAAGTCTTTAGTAGGTTAGTTATATTTAAAACAGTCATAGATCAAATCCCTACAAATATTTTAAGCCTGAAAATTTGTGAGGTTCGGTGTTTGTTACTTCACACTAAAACTTCAAAATCGCTACGAAACTTTATATGCAAACATTTTAAGATCCTAATTGACATATAGGGTACTTTTATCCTAAAATACCACAAAATATTGAATAAACGGGTAATTTAGTTTATAAGATTTATATTTTACATCTATAATCAAAACTTTTTTTATTTAAGATAAGTACAGAATCAAAAAATATTATCAAGTCTCACAATTCCATTTCTAATAAAATGTCGTGTAGCCTTTACTTGTGGATCTGCCTTTACAATTACTTTTTTCCTTACTTGTTCTTTTTGAATGCCCTTTTTATTTTATGTTATCCTCCTTTACCGCGTTTTACACTTTTCTTAGATTGTTTATTTTTTTACTGTAAAAAATGGTTGCAGCTCGTGAAATTTATTTATTTATTTATAGGGATGGTACACAGCACAGGAAAAATTATAAAATAAACAAGAATGAAATATAATCAAAAAGGCCAATTACGACCATCCATCTGTTTAAAATTTAAATTAACAAACGTGAAAAACAAAAAATAAATAAATAAAAGGAAACACAACACGGTGAAAAAAAAGAAAAAAAACAAACTTATTTTCATATTAAACCTATAAGTACCCTCGGGAAGTATAAATTAAAAACAATTAACTCTATATGGAAGGAAATATAACATATATAATAATGATAATAATAATAGTGAAGATTGTATAAATATTTATGACATATATATATATATATATATATATAAATTATATATATTTTAGTTGTTGTTTTGATTATTATTTATAAGGAACTGTTGTTTCATTTTATTTTGAAAAATGTTTTTTGAACCTTGAAATATCTATATCTTGAAATTTCAAATTCTATGAGTTAGGTAATCTTGTAAGTATAGAATTCTGTACATAGTTGGTGGAGCAGTTCGGGACATAAAATAAGTCAGTGTGTCTTGTGCGGCGTGAAGGGTTGTTTAGTATAATGCGTTCAGCAAACTCCGGGCAGTTGATGCGACCACGAAATATATCATACAATAGCCCCATGTCTAATACCTCCCTGCGTTCCGTAAACGTCAGAAGGATATAAGCTCGGCAGATTTCTACGTATTCATCACTTACATCGGCTTTTCTACACTTAAATTTAAGGTGATGAACAAATTTCTTTTGTACACTCTAGTAAAACTAATACATTGACATTTCTGAATACTAACATTTATATTGTTCTTTGTATAGTTATTAAATAGGTTGTTAATACAATGTTGTAACCGTTTACAATCATCAACCGTGTGTACGCTCGTGTATACTTTAATAATATAATTATGTATAATTTAATATAAATGTTTTAAAATTTATTTTCTCCTGATGCAAATAATTGGAGCTTTAGATCTTAAGACCTAAAATTATCGTGTTGTTTATGTTTTATTTTTGTAAAGACTCTGTATGTAAACTGAATACTTTATATCAGGCAAATATATTACAGAATATTTCAAAATCAAAAATAATCTATGTTAGCAGTTGACAAACGAGGTTCCTTATTTTTCACACCCCGACGATTCCAACTCTTGAACATCTTCAACTTAATGAGATTGTCGTCTTCCGGATGATTTTACAATTAGCTGTAATAAATTTTAAATTAAAAATTTAAAACCTTCGTCACGAAAATAATAAAAAGAAAAAATATTAAGTTCGGTCCAATTGGTTACAAATTTAAGATGCATCAGATAAAAAATAAATACTTTGGCAGATAAACTAACAGACCATAATGTCTACCATATTTTCGCCGGGAGTTAAAATGTCAAGTATATATATATATATATATATATATATATATATATATATATATATATATATATATATATAGTAATATCTTAAAGGTATAAAACATCGATGCAAATATAATGGCCAATACTTACACTAAAAACTAACTAATACTTAACCATCATCCATCGTCGTCGAATGAAACCGCACCACGTCCGTCGCGAGAGTGACAACTTTTTTAAAGGAAACGCTTTGATTCTTTTCATTTATATACACATAAAACAGTATCCCTCATACAAAACTTGCACATTTCAACCGAAAAACCGAGGCAGCCACAAATACGTTAAAGGTTCCAGCAATATTAATATACAATGTTTTCGTCATTTGCCAAAAGGTTAATGAATTGGTTGATTCCAAAGTGGTACAAAAATATAGTAGACAAGATTATGTTCTGAAGTTTGTTTATCAATACAAGAATATGTCCTGAAATAACATTAAAAAGACTACCTAGAGAGACCTAAGACTAATCCTAGAGCATCGAACTGGGATAGGGCACAGCAGGAAATTTCCTGCTCAAAATATAGAGTAGCCCGACTGGGGTAATACCGCGACCTTACAGAAGATCACAGCTAAATAATATTGCTTTCAAGCAGTGTTGTGTTCCTGTTGGTGAGTGAGATAACCAGAGCTCCTTAGCTAATAGCTTGCTGTTAAAAGAATTTTGACAACATAATTTATTCTAATTGCAAGTTTTTTTATAATTTAGCTTAACATAAAAAATTTTAGATTACATTATGAAACTCAATTTTTATTAGAAGATAGTACTTAGATACAGATACTTAGAGTAGAGCGTATTAAAGAAATTCAAGATACGAAATGTATCGTACAATTTTTTTTTTCAATTATTCAATTAGTTTCTTTTTTTTTAATTAGTTTTTATTAATTAGTTTGGCAAAGAAGTTTCACTTCTGACATGTGTACGTTGTTGTTTGTCTACATAAAACATAACATAGATTTTTTTTATTTTAATTAAAAGAAATTCAAAATATCACGGTAGTTTCCGTACAGTTTAAAAAATTATTAATAATAGTTTATTATCCAAACTGTTGTAAATAACATCAGTATCAATAATAATTGTATTAATATGATTTGACTCTATCTAAAAAAAAAATATTACAGAACATCAGAAAAGGATAGACATTATTTTCTCTTAGCGCTTCAGACTAGCAACGGTCAAAACGTTTTTTAGTACAGGAAGTATCGCGAATACTTTATTGGCCGTTTGCCAATACTCTTTCCACCTTGTACGCGATCTTATCTTCGATATATCTACAAAAGAAAATCTACTTTATTTTAAAAGCAACAGAGTCGGTTTTCGCAATACTTCTAATTTACTTTGATAAGGTATGTCGGCCAGAGTTGACTTTCTTTGCCAATGTTCGTACTAACGTTAATGCAGTGTAACAGTTTTTAGTATTTATACTCAGCCGATTTCATCGCATAAATTGCGGCAAATTAGTCATTATTAAAATTAAAATACTCTGTGAAAATAATATTTCGAGTTTCAACGTATACTATCACTATATAATTGTGTTTTCAGGCAAACGAAGAAAAACCGACTTCAATTATATGGACAAGTAATAAACGTAGGTAGACGAAAAAATAGTCAAGTAAATACGCATTATCAAAGATTACTCCAAAAGCTGTAATCAGATCTCGATGAAATTTAAATATGACCACATGATAAACATCGGCTTTCGATTAAATTAAAAATCATCAAAATCGGTACACCCAGTAAAAAGTTATGCGGATTTTCGAGAGTTGCCCTAGATTTCTCTGAGATCCCATCATCAGATCCTGGTTTCCTTATCATGGAACCAAACTAGGGATATCTTCTTTCCAATAAAAAAAGAATTATCAAAATCGATTCATAAACGACGGAGTTATCCCTGAACATACATCAAAAAATATATATATATATATATATACGGTCGAATTGAGTAACCTCCTAACGGACAGGAAGATCAGAATCAACTATGCGAGAGCGACAAGTGAAAAGGGTACATCGAAAGGCTGCGTCTAAGGATCAGTTGGTGGACCAACCTTCTGGAACCTAATCCTGGACCCGCTACTCCAAAAAATGGCAATGTCAGGGATTTATAGTCAAGCATTTGCAGACGACGTGATCCTTGTGTTCTCTCACCACCAGACGCGTATTGCAATCCCAAGCTGATACGATCCTTGCTGCCGTGATTGGGGCAGCCTTAATAAGTTGAGCTTCGCACCGCACAAGACCAAAGCGATGCTACTCACAAGAAGTTTCTACGCCCACGCATATGTATGTACACATGTCGCGTATAAAGGATTTGATAACAGTTTATGACTGCATGTAACGAATTTAAATTGAATTGACTAATTAGTTTCTTCTACAGCTTATGATTGATTGAATGTTTGGTTCAGCTTGTAACATCCTACTACTGGGCATAGGCACTTTCTCAATGTAGGAGAAGCATCTGTATTTAATCCAACCCTTCTGAAGTAGAATAAGCTTCGAACCGGACCGACTTACATGTCTATAGGTATAGGTATCTATGAAAACGACCGGGACCGACAGCTTAACGTTATCTTCGAGCCACGATGAGGAGACCCACAAGGGCAAACACCCAGGCCGGAAACAACTATTTATCCATATTTAATTAGCTTAAGTTTAAGGAGTAACTTAAGATACTTTTGTTTCAGAAATTTATTTATTTTATAACTCTGTGAACTGAAAAATAACTTTTCCGTTAAATTTCATGCGCACGAAGTCGCGGGCACAGCTAGTGTTTAATATATACAAGATTACTTATAACAGTTTGATAGTGTCCCACTTAGCAAACAATCTTTTTAATATTAAGGAAAACAATGGGAACTTAAGCCACCACACTCCGCTAAATGTTGACGAAACCGCTGCGGTTTGAATATTAAAAGCATTCGGCTGTTTATTCACAGTACTTAGCACCAGTTAGGTCGCCTAAACTTCTTTAATAATGACGCATGAATAAACACAAATATAAATAAATATGGACTACTTACGACCCAGCAGATGCGACCCGATGAATAATTTATCTATCGCTATAAAACCTCAAGTAAAACTGAAGAAAATGAATTTATAGCGTGCTTAAACGGCTCTATCGCAAGCTGTGCGGTCCCCGCTTCTAATAACGTCTACGTAAACACAAAGTTTCTATAAACTGTTTAGTGACAACGTAGTAACGTTTGGTAAATTTTGTTAGTCGACATCGATCTCAGCTTGAAAGCAGTTCCCGTGTAAATTAAAACTTTAGTCGTTCAATGTTGGACACTTGACGTCAATTTTTGCTTATATTAAGTTGTAGTGATTGGTAGTCCCTTTAGTTGTTTTCTTACGCTATTTATATATTAAGTTAAAGATTGAATAGCGGAATATTAAGTTATAGAATTTCACATTAACATGAATTAGAAGTTTATAAATGTGTTAAGAAAAAAAAATAGCTTTTTTTTCGCTTTCTATTTTTTCTGACAACATTTTTTTTTATTGGCAAGTTATTGGTTCTAGTGAATTTAATGTTCCCCTTGGAGAAACACATCTCATAGAAATTTCCACTATCATCAGTTTCTTACTATTCGAATTAAATATGACCACAAACTTTAGCTGGTTAACAACAATTGTCACAGGTATAATTCCCACTCGGAATAGCTAATTAAATATGGATAAATAGTTGTTTCCGGCCTGGGTGTTTGCCCTTGTGGGTCTCCCCGTCGTGGCTCGAAGATATCGTTAATCTGTCGGTCCCGGTTGTTTTCATAGATAGCTATACCTATAGACCTGAAAGTCGGTCCGGTTCGAAGCTTAATCTACTTCAGAAGGGTTGGATTAACTACCGATGCTTCTCCTATATGGAGAAAGTGCCTATGTCCAGTAGTAGGATGTTACAAACTGAATCAAATATTCAATCAATCAAAAGCTGTAGAAGAAACTAATTAGTCAATTCAATTTAAATTCATTACATGCAGTCATAAACTGTTATCAAATCCTTTATACGCGACATGATGTGTACATACATATGCGTGGGCGTAGAAACTTATGCTCAGTCTGTTTGTAAATAAACAAACATATTGTTAATCAATACATAATAAGTAAATTGTCTACAGTAAAAATACAGCTTTGTATGTTCAAAATCTCCATATAAATTACTCTTTTGGTGCAATGTTTTTTATCCATTCATTTGCATTATTTCAAATGACGTACTTTTACATTCTTAATCATGAATACAATAATTTAAAACTAGTGTTATAGGATATTCGAAAATACAACCCAGTATTTCATTCACACAGCCCACCTATCAAGTCAAATACACTTCCTACACAGCTGATTTGACTACGTCTAAGGAATAGTACCATACATGCGTTAAAATACACCTCTATTTTTCCTGATGATTGAGAAAAGACTGGATGCAAAGTTCCTCGCTCTTCCATATCATTACCTCCTTCTCTTTTCTGGTAGTTCTCGTTCTTCTTCTTTAATAGTGAATTTTTACATCTTCTTTTTCGTTTTCCAGCCAGTCTTTGTAAAACAATGGTGGATATTATAACACTTTGAATTCATTTCGTGATTGTTAACTACAAATGAATACAGCATAAAAAAAATTATTTAAAAATATTTTATGTCAAACGGAAGCAACCGAGCAGACGAGAGTTGGTGTCTACCAATCTCACTCTCACCATCGACCATGGACACCTTCAACATAAGTGAACATTGTAAGCCTTGGCAAGTGCACTTTTTTGTGGTACCTAAATAATTATAGCACTTTGAAAAGATTTTAAGAAAGAACGTATCACGTATCTGAAAGTCGTCTAAAAATCGTATTGACGTATTGGAGAAACTAGATCCATGCGGATTTACTGTAGCAGTGAAGGTTGCAATAAAGAATATAATCTGTCCAGAATGCTTTAAAATTTGTTATAACCTTTAAGAATTGGAAGGTAAACCACCAACCCAAGAAACTACGAATTAAATATTGTATACGTCTTGATCACTTACTGAACTTGCAGATTTAGTCACAATATTTTTCTTCATCCCTAAATTCAGCACAATTTTTCTCACCACAATATATCAAGACTTGAAAACTTCTATATATATATTATAAATACTATAGCAATATCAGCCAAGATTTAATTACGCAATGCTTATTAATACTCTTTCAATCACATCAATAACTCTTTTATTAAACTGGATATTTCTTGTAATTTAAAAACACCGCATTGCACACATTACAGTTTTACAAGTAAAACAACTACACTGAAATTTTAATTTAAAAATTTGAGCCAAGCAGTAGTTTTCAACTAGTATATTATTTATTTACTTGGCTCGGCTTACCTTATAAGCCAAGAGTGTATTAATAAACGTAAGTATACCGTTCAACTCGGATTTCGGTGCAGAGAAACCATCATTTTCCTGAGATATTGTAAGCTAAATAAGACTTTAAACCGACAGAATAAAACACACTATTCTTTAAATTGTATTTAGGGTTAAAAGATACCTTATTGAAATTACAAAGCCTGCTCTAGACGCCAATAAAACATTCAAAACACGGCTCCATTACAAAGTGGATGTCATTTTAATTTTGATTTCGAAGAGTTTTAGAATGTACAGTATATTGTTTCAATACGCACGTATGTTCTTATGATTACACAAGTAATTTCATATACAGACTGAAATTATATTACACGTGGGCCGTAGCAATAAACGCGTCATGTTTTTACAAAGAATTTACATACACCTTGCTTCAATAAGATTATTATTTAATAAAGTTAGATGAGAATATTATGTTTATTAAATAAGTATTTATTTTATTTCAATATTTATGATTATGAGGAACTTTTCCAGAGTTTATATATATATAAACTCTATATATATATATATATATATATATATATAAATGTTATAAGCATTTGGGTCCAAATATATACTACGTATATTTCTTGAATACTAACCATTTAAAAATACCGTTTTAACGTACTGCTTTCACGTTTTTGTACTAGTGACAAAAGTTGAATTAACTTCGACTACAGCAGATGCCATTTACTTCTAGGTGTGGTGTTAGTTCTTTAAGCTTCTTCTCGTGAAGCCTTCAGTCTCTAATATCATCCACTATTTATGTCTAATATTATAACTAATCTTATAAATTAAGTGATTAATTTTCCCCCCGAAACTAATTGGCTTTTGTCCAGACTGCACCACACAAATACAATACATTTACTTCATACGGCATACGCAATGGTTGCACAATAGCTCAAAGATTGCAATCATTTCTCTTCCGTAGTGCAATGAAATTAGATAAATTACTATCCTAATACGTTTAAGCTATGCCGCAAACGATAAATCGGATTGATCCGCGGACCCCGTGTACCATAGATAAAGTTACGACTTCAAATGACCGTTACCATTTAACTGTCGAATAGATAACTGGTAGGTTTTCTGTGGTTCGAATAAATTAGTACTACGAATCAATTCTATATTTACTTTGTTATAACATAAAATGCAATATTTCTTTATTTAGTTAGTAAAACAGACTGACAAAATTGATTATATATTATTAACATATATTATATCATCGCGACGCGTGAATTTGAATATCTTTCTTTTTTTTATGTTATGCCACATTATATCGTATATTTAATTATGGATGTATTTTTGAATTACATTGAAAAATCTGTTCATTAAATTATTTTCCTTATGTTATACGATATTTTAAATGTATAACTGAGAGGGGTGAAACTAAGAAGGATTTTTTTAATGTTTAGAATAATTTATAAACGAGGTTAAGACCGGGTTCCTTCTTCAAACCTCAAGTTTTCCAAATAAAAATAGCATTACAAAGATAGAAAAACATGTAATTTTCTCTGTTTGGTTTCCATCATCTAAGTAATAAATCATCAAGAATTGAACATTGAAAAAAAAAACAAGTAACTGAAAAAACCAGGATCTGATTATGTTTAGTCCTTGAGTTGCCCTTCAGAGCTATTGATTGCATTTTCCCTCCTTTTGTAGGTGCGACACATTTTGAAGTGCACTTCAGCCACTTTGGCACGTAAAAGTCGGTTAGCTCAAAATGTCTCTTGTGTCAAGAGCCGACGCAAAATAAGATCGTTTGTGATGAAGTACTGCGTATAGCTTTATTTAGGTAAAACACAATGCCAATACATAAAATAAAAAAGCCTTCCTTACGTGTTTCTAGAGCAACTAAAATCGATACCTATTGACTGAGGCCGATGAGGTTTACTGCGTTAAAATTCATAAATAATAAATTTTTCTTAAAAATACCTTAAGCTTTAGCTTAATATTAATGAGTATAACAAACTTTATGTTATTCCACAGCTGGTCATCATACAACCACATCCCGCAGATAATTTACCGTCAACGACGTAATTTGTAACTTTTTCCTTATAAAACCTATTGAGACTCGATTGCTGCCGAATTTTTCAGATGGTCCAATTGCGAAAAGTTTGAGAATTAGGCTGTGATGTATAGGAGAACTCGGTAAGAAACTTTTTTACGACGCATTCAACGTTCTATACCAATCTAACTTGATACCCTATTTTAGAAGTAAAACAAAATTTTGGTCATCTGTAATTATATCAACATATTATATAAAATTACTTTAATAATACAATTTAAAAAAAAATCCAAGAAGATATAATCAACCTCACATAAAATATACATATAACTCACCGTATTTTAAAGTTTTTGTGTTAGAAGCTGGATAACCCTTAATCTTTCTTATTTTGCAAGGCTTAATTAGTATTTTGTTTTGTGATATTATATAATTCTTTCGTCAAAAACAAGGCTCTGACGAAGTAAACTGAATTAGTTGTAGGTCCTTGTGGGTCTCCCCACCGTGCCTCGGAGAGCACGTTAAGCCGTCAGTCCCGGTTGTTATTATGTACACCTGATAGCGATCGTTACTCATAGTAGGCCGCCCACCCGCAATGGAGCAGCGTGGTGGATTAAGCTCTGATCCTTCTCCTACATGGGGAAAGAGGCCTTTGCCCAGTAGTGGGATATTACAGGCTGAAGCTTATGCTTAGCATTGTGAAAATAGAAATTATTAAAATATGGGCATATTAGTTATATATTTTTTTTTTATTTACCATTAACATCCACACTTAATGCTTAATGCATAAGAATGCTAGCGTTTTAAATCATAATTAGATTCTTTTCAGCAAAAATTAATAAATCAGACTTATAGTAATAAGTCACAAACGGCGCAAATATATGACTTGGGATAAGTATGTGAATATTTACATCGTTTAGTAGATTCAACCTTTTTCGACACGCCTCCAACCCTTGAAGCCTCCTCTCTCATAACGCGAAGTTACAGTGGGCTCAATAAGAACAATAGTTTTCGTATTATAAAACATATAAATACACAATTTTTAAATTGTATGTCTGTGTGAGTATTGAAAATGAATGGACAATTCAACAAACATTAATCATTTCTACTATGAAACTACGAGACGAAAAAGATTACCCCTTTTAACTTAGAGTTTCAATTACTTAATACATCACAAAGATCAATACAGTAGCAGACTGTAAGCTCCAATAAAATAAAATTAAAAAATAAATACCGAGTTGCAGAAAATCAAAGTAAAACAAGCAATTTTTTAAAGGATTACGTACTGTATGGTTTTATTTGCACGTATCTCAGGGATTTTTGACTGGAACTGCAAGGGAAATAGCAATTATTCGTTCGACCGTTATATCCTGGACCGGCCGAGCTTCAAGTGATTTTAAATTGAATCTCCGAGAATTACGTCGACGATTTTCTGGGTTTGTTAAAATATACGGAAGAAAAATAGGAAAAAGAATGTGTTCATACAAATCTTTTTGAGATTTTTACACCAACCAATGTAGTCGAGCAATGGGCCGTTACATAAATTAAAATCATAATCTACAAATTTCATAGCATATTTATATGTAAAAAAATCGAGTTCGACTATTCGTATCGATTTGTATCGATTATTTAGAATTGTACATAACATAAAAACTATTAAATTAAATTTTTATGTCATGAACTCAAATATTAACTACATATCTGTTAGTTTTTTTTTGCATTATATTGAGACTCTTTTGAGTATTAGTGATATTAATTAACAAGCTACTTACGAAAAATACACCCGTATGTTCGCTTCATACACCCAATTTACGGAAAACGAAGACCAATGAAAAATTTCTCAACACGTGATTGGGTAGCTTGTTTAGAATAGGTCAGTGTAGCATAACGTTCAAATTTTTGATGCAGAACTCAATTAGATTCCGTTTGGCGCAGTGGTCACTCAGTGAACCTGCCATCTGCTACAGGGTAAAATATATTCGATATTATGCAGAGAACGGTATGATCACGGGCCGTTTTGTTTCGCATGATATTTTAATAAAACTGACACAGAACACGATGCGATCTATATAAGAAAATGTGTGAATATTTTACTTATTTAACGAGTGTATATCATATAGTCTCTTATAGAACAACATTCCGATTTTTTTCGTAATAAATAAAACTCTCAAAATCGACTAGATTACATTTTCAAAGAAAATCGAATCACCTCGATCAGAAGTAAGCTATTCATTATACCCTCCTCTCTAAATGTGTTTTAGCAAAATTGATTTGGTACCATAGCTACTTTTTTTACGTGGGGAAAATCCTCATTGATCCAGCACGGGCGCACCGGAGAGGTTATGTCAGATTTTTACTGATCAAAAACTACTACGTCTGAGCAGTCATCCGCCCGGGTGGGACGAGATGGGATCGCGCTAGCATTCGTCACCTCGCCCCGGCACCATAGCAACTTGTCTCAGCTTTTCGTCATTAAAATTAAGCTCACTCACGCAACATAGAATCGTTTCTGAAATCGTTATTTGCCAACTTGTTTTTATCATACGCAATATCCGGTCGTTTTCAACAAATCTTATATAATACGTGCGCTAGCATTTTTATGGGCGTTTTGTATAGACATATACATTACACCGTTTTATATACTTATGAAACAACTGAATAGCGATCAGATCCAAATATTTCACGCGAAATTGATCTTTATGAGTATTTGATGAATTTATTATCGAATGACAATTTTTTTATTCATCACTACAGCCTTTACAGTCCACTACTGGACATAGGCCTCCACAAGTTTACGCCAAAAATAGCGTGAACTCATGTGTTTTGCCCATAGTCACCACGCTGGGCAAGTGGGTTGGTGACCGCAGGGCTAGCTTTGTCGCACCGAAGACGCTGCTGCCCGTCTTCGGTCTGTGTATTTCAAAGCCAGCAGTTGGATGGTTATCCCGCCATCGGTCGGCTTTTTAAGTTTCAAGGTGGTAGCAGAACTGTGTTATCCCTTAGTCGCCTCTTACGACACCCACGGGAAGAGAGGGGGTGGCTATATTCTTTAGTACCGTAGCCACACAGTACATTTTTTTATTATTATGATTTAATTACCTATTTATACTTACTAAAAATTATTATTACGTTACTAATATTACTTCAAAAAGACATACAGATTGCATAGTACAATAGGACTTAGGCGGACTTATGCCTTATTATTAGCCATTTCTTCTTAACTGAGTAAAAGACAAAAATTTTAAGTTGAAACCTGGTAGGTATTATAGGTATATAATGAACTTACTTACGAATATCTACATACCAATCCCTACAGAATATACTTTATTTAATTAGAGCACTGCAGGAAATTAGGTTTTCTTGCTGAAAATTTGAAGCAGCCCGACTGTGGACCCTCGGTCTTACAGAAGAGCATAACAATGTAAAACTACTTTCAAGTTGCGTTGTAATTCCATGGTAAATAAAACAGCTAATGGGGAGGATCGAGGATAGGGTCGACAACGCGCTTGCAACGCTCTTGGTATTGCAGGCGTCCTATGGACGATATTCGATTACTCTCACGTGGACAGTACGCTTATTTTCGAAAAAAAATATGTATAAAGCTTACATAAAGACATAGTATTTAGTATTGTAATAAAATGTAGCAAGTTTTCTTTTTTTATATAATTCACTAGCTGACCCCGCAAATGTTGTTTTGCCATATATGTTATTAACTTCCTCGATCCCCCCCTCCCCCGTTATGACTTAGTGGGATGAAAAATAGATGTTATTCGATTCTAGGACCTATCCAATATGCACACGAAATTTCATGATAATCGGTCAAGCCGTTTCGGAGGAGTTTAACTACAAACACCGCGACACAAGAATTTTATATATTAGATAATATTGAAACTGTTCAACGTAATATTGCGAGTCGACGATAGATGTCGTTGTACGCATTTAAATTGCGCTATCGTTTGGTTCTACGATTTTGATATATGCATCTCCGTATATAATTGTTTTGACTTAATAATTTCAAATAAAGAACCTCACCTTTCAATGGCGTATTTATTTTGTAAATCTCGTAGGGTAAGTGTAGTTGTTCTTGGCGTGTTTGTACATGTCGGTGATACGCCAGAGTTTCCTCGCTCACAGTCCATTACAGTCAAATAACACAAAATAAAGTATTTCTTAGTTTTGCAATTATTGGCGATTTTCGCCCATATAAACATAGTATAAAAAAATCTTTTGTGACATAATATTAACAAACAATGTCAATACCAATTAAACAAAAATGGGCTCATTAAAATATTTAACGAATACAAATAAAACAAGTACGTAATACCGAAATAGATCATAGTTAGTTATAATTGGAATAATTCACCTTTGTTCGTACACACCGTGCCATTAATTATTCAATTTAAATCAAACCGGATTACATCATGCCGACTGACTTTCATGCCTTTATCTTGAAGCAAAACCACGTGACGTTAATTAGCCTGTACGGCGCTGAGCTTAATTATTCCAATGCAAAAACAAGTTAGAGCACGGAACGTACTGACAACAGAAGTGCGATCAACAAACTAAAATAAAAATAAAAAATAGAATTTATTTGTGTTGTTTTAAATGCTGTGTGGTTACGGCAATAAAGAATATAGCCACCCCCTCTCTTCCCGTGGGTGTCGTAAGAGGCGACTAAGGGATAACATAGTTCCACTACCACCCAGGAACTTAAAAAGCCGACCGATGGCGGAATAACCATCCAACTACTGGCAATGAAATACACATATAATAATGAAACACACAGGCCGTGGACGGGCAGCAGCGTCTTCGGTGCGACAAAGCCAGCCAGCCCTGCGGTCACCAACCCGCCAGCCCATCGTATAACTATGGGCAACACACGTGAGTCACACAATTTTTGGCGTCAACTTGTGGAGGCCTATGTCCAGCAGTGGACTGTGATAGGCTGAAATGATAATGAATGATGATGATGATGAGTTCTAAATAGATTTGATTATTTTTAACGTCAATAACTCTACTAGGTGAGGCGACAGATAAAAAATAATTCATAATAAAACACAGCATATAATTGTAACTAGTACTATTACTATTATGAGAATAATTGAAGTTTAGCTTCATTGAAGTTAAGCTATAATTATTCTAGCTTACGCTATTAAGAAAATGAATATCAACACCATGTAAGTTACGAAGATTCTAAAGAGTATGTAAAAGTTTTGAAATTTTTCAAACTACAACTCCTGTAAGAGAGATGATTAGTGACATTACATAACGGCACTTCAGCCGCTCTGGGATAGATAACGTCATGTTGCTCACACGAGGCTGATATAGAAATATCAAAGAGAATACGGAAACTAAAACATTCCTCGCAGATATATAATGAATAATAAATATAATGAACATAACGAATTTTATATCTCGTCTGGAATTTCACTAGGTAATGTGATTTTGACTGTAGTTCGGAAAACGAGCTAGAATATAACTGTTGATGACTTTATCAGCAGGAGGTAAAATAAATTAGACTTTTGGTTTTACGGATTGCAAATATGTACCTGATAGGTATAGGATATAGGAGAAACAGAAACAAATATATTAGTAAATTTTTGTGCTGGATGTCGTTTCAGATCAGAGGCTTGACAAAATCAATGAAATTGACTTGTGTTAGAGCTCGAACTAGCTGATTTCTGATAAAGTCAGATCCTAAAGAGTATTTCACAAAATTATGACGATATGGAGAACAAAACAATTCTACAACAAATAAGATTTTTTTTTCAAACATTAACAAAAATAATAATAATAAATTGAAGAAAAAAATAAGATTTAGTTAAACATGTTTACTAATTTTCTCTATTTTACTCGCTTTACCTTTAATATTTATATCTAATTAACGATTTTCAAAGTTATATTCTGTTATATTCTTTAATAATTATGTCGAAAAATAACATTGTTATTCTCCTGAAATTTATGTTCTTTGACCCTAACATTTAGACTAACCACAGTAGCCCAGATACATCTTAACATGGCTTTATACAATTTGATTTAAATAAAACGGTTTGTGTGAAATTTCTAATTAATTAAAAAGGGCTTTTTAATTTATTGTATAATTAAATGCATAACTTATACGTTTAAATATGGTTTAATTGAAACCTAAAAATATTTCCACGTGATATTATTGAAAGCCTAAACGTTATTAGCACTATTAATTAGATCTAGTAAGGTATTTTTACATATCACTAAAGGAAGATCCTTGCCATATTAAAGATATATGAAACGTTTATATCAGAGTAATGTGTGCATATTAAAATATTATAAGCGACCTTAGTGTTGAACCAAAAGCGTATAATTTGGTATAATATTATGTATATAAATATCAAAAATGTGTTAAAATAGAAACTCTGGTTTCCATATATTTGAATATAATGACAAGGTTTATGATTATTAAAAAACTTACTATAAAGTTTCTTGCTGACTCCTTTTAACAAAATTCAAACAAACTTCATATTCACCTAATACATTATTGATACAACGCACGACGAACTTTACATTTAATAATAAATATTTGCTCGCAAACTAAAAAAAAAAACAATTTTAATTTACATTAACAAGTAATACTTGTACAACGCAGGTAGATGAAAAAAATAATCAATGAAATACGCAATGTTAAGGATAACTCAAAAACAGTAATCATATCTCGATCAAATTTAAAAAGAATCACATTACAAGCACCAATCAAAATGTGGTAACACACATCAAAATAATTTCGAATTGAGAACCTCCTCCTTTTTTTAACTGATTAAAAATTAAGATAAAATTCACACTGTCGCCTCTAGTACATTAGCTTTGTATATTGCATATAAGTAGTGTATTATTTTTCAAACTACAACTCAATATATCCTGTACGAGAGATTATTAGTAACATCACGTAACGGCACTTTAGTAATTATAAATAACTAATAAATAATGTAATTATAATGTAAAAATAAAGTAGTTCCAAAACTGTAAGTTTTCCTAAATATAAAAAAATATATCGTTTATTTGCAGGTTATAAAGTAAGAAATTGATATCGTGCACTCAGATACTTCTGCTTTCAAGCTTTGGAGAAATATCAAAGCTTCAGTGTAAATTTTACGAATTTCAAGTGTACGAAAGTATGAAAACTAATTCCCTAATGTATTTTATTATTTCTTTTAATTTCCAGTTTGCCATTAAACTATAGACTGGCTAATTATATTAACGAAGGTAGGCTTTATAAATAGGCAGATCGGCATTAATCACAGACGCTAAAATCGAATATATGTTTTTAATAAAAGTTAACTCGGCTTAGACCTTTCAGCATTCAGCTATATCTAGCCAAGCAGTAAAATTCAAATCCTGTTCTGGTTTTGTCGGTCAGTAAACACAACTTCAATATTGCAAAAACCATCCAAACAAAACTAGAACCGACACGAACTCGTCAATTCTGTGAAGGTATGTTAACGGTTCCGACAATAGACAATCGAATCAAATATGTGAAGTAATGGATTCAGTCAGGCTTTTTTTGCTCGAGAAATATTGTCAAATCTAATCTATCAACCCGCCTACGTGTGTCGTATACGTAAGTCGCAAATTACATTGCAAGTCATACTGAAAAATATTTTGAAACAAAAATTTTGTCAAAATATTAATATGAAATATATAATAATAATCATAAAAATAAGTTTAAAGTGTCTTTATAAGCTTATGACGTAGTATATTTATTTAAAACATAATAATTTCAATAACATTCTGAGTCTGCTTTTCAAACTTTTTTAATCCTTTAAAAGATATGAGCGTAGGTTTAGACATCAATTTTCGCTTCATAAGCTAAGTTCCTCTATTTTTACGCGAATTATTATATAGTTACTAGGTTATTGACGTTGTGACAATAGCAGCTGACTTCTGACCTAATTAAAAAAAGATTTTTTATATATGTATGACTTAGTTTTGTTTATAAATAAACATTATTTGCTTTAAAATGACGAGATTAGCCCATAGTAACATTTCTTTATTTATTTTTATTTATTTTTTTCCTTAATAAGAATAAAACAATCGATGTTGCAGTCGTTTAATATATATATATATATTTATATTTTACATATTAGTTTAACTGTAACGGCGATCACGGTAGTAAATATCAACTTACATTACTATTTATATATTATTATATAAAAAGTATACTATACTTCATTCCAAATGTCAACTTTGATGAACATAAGGCAGTAGTTTCAATAAATTTCACACTGCAATTGAATGGACAATCCTGCAATGGATTACAATTGATTGACAAGAATATTAAAAAAAATAGGGTTGAAATAAGCGTATCTGCGAAAGGACTTGTTGACTAAGGACTCGTTTTGAAGTTATCGACAAATACTTATGTTGTGAATTAATATAATTTTATTTATTTAAAATCTGAATTCGAATAAATGTAAATATTCGATCGACGAATTATTGTCATTTAATCACTCTAAAGTGATTGAACGAAGTTGGAAATTTATGAAAAGTCTCCTAACTTTTGAGTTGATACAAAAGAGTCAGTAGTATGCGGAATAAAAAGTATTTTATAATATATTTTATATTGTTAAATGTTTTTTTACTATTTTTAATAGGATTAATTACAGTCCCGTATACCTATCCAAGTATACTGTTTTCTAATATTTACGCGAATTACATTTATTAACAACAACTTTTATTAAACAACTATAATATTAAACAACTTTTTCGGATTTTATCGCGGTTTATTAAGTTTTTTAAAATGCTAGACGTTTCGGATACTTTACTGCAACCAAGGTCATGGGAGAAGTCCTCCCGTGACCATGTGAACACAACGTTATTCCTATCCAAGTATTTTAAATTTTTTACGAAATTGAAGTTATGTGTAAGACTTAGTATGTTACAATGTAATTTTAATGAAATATTACACAAAGAAATATTATACAAAGAAATATTTGAAAAATCATTTTAGTATTTATACAACAATGTTTTGAAATAAGTAAAATTATAAATAAGCTTAAAGAAAATTTCGAGAAGTTTCCTTTTGATAAAATGTTTAAGAGAACAAAGTGTTTATATTAATTATCTTTAACGTTTCTCTCAAATTTTTAATAAGCTCGTTCGATTATTTTAAACGAACCTAAGAATAATTATTTTATATTCTACTAAAATACACTGTTTTATCGGCTTCAAACTTTGTGATCTATATAAAGTAGTGTTATTTTCTTACTGTCTTACTACTAAGCTATTAGGCTTTCTAGCGATAAAATAACATGGAAAATCTAATATAATTTATGCCTACTTTGTTCCAGTAACTAGTCACCTTTTACAGCTAATAATCTTCCTCTATAAACTGAATTTATATTTTATTGGAAATAAAACAGGTTGGATAAGACGAATTTATTCATACTGATACAGTAAGGATACAAAAATCGTGACGTTAAAAATGCTTAAATTTTTAATGACAAAGCTTGATATCGTGATCAAGTATATCAATATAATATATTAATACTTATGATAGTGGAATAAGTTGTAGACCTTAATATTGCTGGATAACGTTGGGTGTATTACTTAAGTTTGTGATATACATAATGTTAAAATGTAGTCATTATAATGGCTTACTTTACTTACTTAAAAATGTATATTTTCTTGACTTTCTTTATAAAAAAAATGGGAGCGTCAATGTCATAGACTTGTAAGAGGCTGACTAAGACTTAGATGAAACGAATTTTTCCATGAAAACATTTTCTTTTTCCCTCTAAACAAACCATTTAACGTTTTACATCAAAGGCTCTTCATATAAATATTTCGTCGAAGTATTTCACTCTTAAGAAGTATGACTTTGTAAAATTATTTAAAAATTTGAGTCATGGGATTTGGATATTTTTCTCAAATCAACAAGAAATGTTTTTTTTTATAATACCTTCATATAATCCGTAAACATAATGTATATACATATATTGTTTACACTGTGTACTTATGTCATCATCATCATCATCATTACAGCCTATACAGTCCACTGCTGGACATAGGCCTCCACAAGTTTACGCCAAAAATAACGTGAACTCATGTGTTTTGCCCATAGTCACCACGCTGGGCAAGCGGGTTGGTGACCGCAGGGCTGGCAGGGCTGCAACCACCTTGGAACTTAAGAACCCGCCATTGGTCGGCTTCTTAAGTTCCAAGGTGGTTGTGGAACCTTGTTATCCCTTAGTCGCCTCTTACGACACCCACGGGAAGAGAGGGGGTGGCTAAATTCTTTAGTGCCGTAGCCACACAGCACATGTGTACTTATGTATTAAATATAAATTACAGTTTTATTTTCCGACTTTAAAAAGGAAGAAGTTCTCAATTCTACTCTATGTTTTTATGTATGATTACCACGTAACTTATTAATAAGTGTACTAATTTTGATGATTCTTTTTTTTAATCGAAAGTTAATTTTTGTCGTGTGTGAGATTTGAAAAGTACTCTTTAAGCTTTCTCTAATAATGCGTATTTTATTGATTATTTTTTGACAACGTAGGCAACGTTGTATTATGTCGATGTCAGTTCAATTAAGTGTTGATTTGTTTGCGAGCAAACACAATTATTAAAACCTTAAGAGGTAATAACTTTCTATGTTTTGGTTTTTCAACACGCGTTCGTGCCTATTTATACGCAGTATTAGTAAATCAAAGACCCAACTTATCTATACCTACAATAACAATAAATATAAGTTTAAATTCTCAGCATTTTACATTAGTAACTTTCTCATATTATACACTTTTTGTATGAATATAAAAAAATAATTATATAAACAACTGACTGTCTGTCACGACAGTTATCGCGTAGACGGTTTACTCAATTGATGGTAAGTAGTCATCATCATCCGTGGATATAAGAAATCCAATGCTATCCACTGGTGATTTCTCAGTCTTTATCTCAAATTATTATGTGAGTCGTATTCTGTAAAAGACTAAAAACCATTCAAGAGCCTTTTTACTAAAGTATCAATCAATTTTCTATTCAGCACGACTGTGCTGCACGTGTGTCTCAAGTCTTTCCCCTTTTTCCTTCACTGCCTAAAATTAAATGAGTTTTTGATATACTTGAAAATTCAACCTTCCTAACCCTAATCTAAATTCTGTGTTTGTGTAAATATTTATATCCACTAGGCCATATATTACATGTGTAGCTCTTGCAAATTCTATAGAATAAATTAACACACTTTTGAACTCTAATCGATTTCATTTCATTCTAAAAACGTACCAAATGTTAACAATTAAAATAAACGTTGAATATTACGCTTCTTAAATAGGCCATAACTTTTATAATTTCATTAGCTTACATCACAAACCAAAGAAATTGTAGTAGCTGAAAATTTTCATACACGTATCGAGTTGGTTTCGACGTATTACAGAGATGTGCGGAGCGCTTAAACTTCTCTACGTTTTCCGTTCCTTTGTCTGAGATCATTTTAATAATATCCAAAGTTTGATACCAACGCAAGGCTCCTAAGGCTGGGGGGCTGTAATAAAATTTTACGTGTCGCTTGTAAGTAATATTTTGACTTCGTTATTCATCGAGAGAAGTTTTCCTGAAATCCATCTCGGATCCATAGCATTCAAAGTACTGAATCCGCTGTATTGCTCTGGTACAGTAATGTAAGTGACCGCTATATTGCTAGCAATTAAAAATTTGATTCCTTCTTGTTGCGAATATTTGTTTTTGTACCTATTCAATTTAAACTGAAGGGCGGCACAGTAGGAAATTTCCTGCTCAAAATATGGAGCAGCCGACTGGGGTAGTACTTCGACCTTACAGAAGATCACAACTGAATAATACTGCCTTCAAGCAATGTTGTGTCCGGTTGATGAGTAAGGTGACCATAGCTCCTGGAGGAAATAGGGGATAGAGTCGGCAACGCTCTTGCAGACGTCTATAAGCTACGGTAATCGCTTACCATCAGATGAGCCGCACGCTTGTTTGCCGACCTAGTTGCTTAAAAAAAAAATTCAAACAGGAATACTATGGAGCCTCGCAACCGTAAACGAAACTATTTTGACGAAACCATTGACTTATTTATGGCACACAAAACATGAATAAAACATTTTACATCAATAACAGCGATTCCTAATTATTGAAAGCAAATTGTGGTTTGAAAAAAAAATTTTTTTTTTTTGATAATGTAAAATATTATGCTCTTACAAGTTTGTAAATAGATGGTCAAATATAAGAGAAGTAGAAAATAATTCAGAATTTTTTGACTTTTTTTTATAATCTTTTTTTTTTTATAGAGGGTTTGTTCACAGGTTGAACATGTCACCCTCATTTTTACACACTAAATCTTACACTCGACGATTATGATATATTTGTACAATTTTATATAATTTTTTTTGCTTCTTCGCTAAAAGGAAAAGCAAGGATAGTATTATTAACCCCTACGTTACTACGTATTACATCATGTATGTATAAAAAATGTCTCTTTCGGCTTCAACCCGGACACATTCAGTCAAAATGTGATGGACATCTTCTGTTCTTTCGCACTCCGTGCAATTTGGTGAAGTTACCTTTCCCATAAGAAAAGCAAATGCATTAAGAGGAATGTATCCGGATAGTCTAAAGACAATAACAAGATTAGACCTACTAGTCTTTGCATCATCAATCCATGGGCGAGTAAATATACTAGGTTGGATAGTCTTATACCATACTCCTTTTGTCCGCGAATGTTCATCAAAATACTCCTTCCAAATGTAATGACATTTCTTCTTGATAACATGTAACATTTCAGAGTATAATGGTAAACAATCACAAACAATACCCTCAGAACAAGCTTCCTTCGCCAGTACATCCACCACCTCATTGTATTCTATACCAACATGAGCAGGTATTTATTGTATAATAACTTTTATCCTTTTCCATCCTTTGACTTCGTTTAACACACTTTTAACAGTAGCTAAGTAAAATAATTTCTATAATTAAATATAACCTTATTAATTTAGCTTTTGCTGTATATGACAGTTTATTGAGAAATCCTTTTTAACTACAGTACACTCCAAAAGAGTTGTAATTTTTTTGTAATAGATAAAGGCCTGAGGTAATAAATATACAGCCCGTCTTTAGCAAGGTTTTTCTTTATAAGTAATTGATAAGTAAATGTAATATAATAGCATAGTTTAAATGAATTCAGAGTAGTTTTAAAATAACGAGATATTTTCAAATCTCCCCAAACTACCAACGCGAGCTAAAACTCCGAAGAAAGTAAGATAATTTTAAATTTTAGTATGACGTAAGTTAGAACTGGCAATATGATTAAAATGAAGAAAAAAGTCGAAAGCAAACTATTTAAAATAGAGTTAACTATAAAAAAATATATTTTAATGTTTATAGTCAAATGTTGAGGCAGTTTTAAGTTTAAATATTAAACAAACACTTCATAAGGTAATTGTGATCCAAGTCCACGACGTAAATTTTATTCTAACAGAAGATCGTATGTATGATAAATATATAATATTCAAATATTAATATTAATTCATGCTATTACGTTTAAAATAAAAGCCTTCCCTTATACCTTATACCACGTTGTTTACAAAGTTATGCGGTGAACTCACCCCAATTTGTTGGCAACTTTTAACTGGCCAGATGCGGCTCAGACCAATCGGGGCATGAATGTGATTTGCTTTTAAATTAATATGGAACAAGTACATTTTACGGTTCTTTGCTAAAATATAAAGAAGATACACGAATACGCGTTTTTTTTTTTTTGCATGATAACATTTTTTTTTATTATTACTATGATAGATTTGTAAACATACTAGGTCGTCTAGTGGTTGGAATTTGACCATAATTAATTTAAATTATAGCTCTGAACATTAAACAAAAGACTATATTATATGCGTGTGTGTGTCAAATACATATAAGTGTGTATATTTTTTTTTATTGGTTTAATGTATTTTTACACATAGTTTTATAAAAATATTAGCATTCTGCACCTCTTTTCTATATAAACTCTAAGTGTGCGAAATTTCATACTCCTCCATCAGCGCAATTTTCGTAAAAAGGGGTACAAAGATTTTGCGTCACGTATGTAATATATAGATAACAATTAGCTCTGCTTTTAATAGAGTATTATTGCTTACTTTATAAACATAAACTACGACTCGACGAAAGCTGAAAATGTAGAGACAACATGTACGCATTACTTTTACACACTAGCGTAATCCTAGAAGATGGAAAATATTTTATAGAACATATTTTTATATTTTTTGGGTGTCTACAGATGTAAAAACATTTAGCTAAGCAGCACAAAAACTAAACAAAAAAACATTAGCTAGGATTATTTAGCATCATTTACATTATTTACAGCTAGCATTATTTACATTAGCAGTAAAAACATTAGCTAGCATTTAGCTAAACATTTTGATTTGAGTTAGAAGCACACGTCACGCCTCTAGTGCATATTCATTCACACAAGTGTTTTATGAGCTTTCAACTTGAATTGTATTACTGGCAGATCATACTTTTGTAATGTTAATAAATAATTATTATCTACATATGTGCAGCTATCTACAGGCTATAGCAGCACAATTAAAGAATTCAGGATGAGCCCCCAAATGAAATATTTGGGACTCATCCTTGACGGAGGGTGGACCTTCGGCCCACACTTCGCTATGGTGGGACCGAAGGTCGTGAAGGTGGCGAGTGCACTGGGCAGACTCCTCCCGAACCTCGGAGGACCCAGCGCCGCCTGCAGGCAGCTATATTCCGGAGTCTGCCGGAGCATGGCAACGTACGGTGCCCCGGTTTGGGCAGATCGCCTCACTGCGAGGAATAAGGCCGCACTACGGTCGGCGCAGAGGATCATCGCGGTGAGGTGATCCGGGGGTACCGTACGGTTTAGTGGGCTGCAACTACCGCTCTAGCTGGCGACCCCTCGTGGGAGCTCGTGGCGGAGGTCCTTGCCGAGACCTACTTATACATCTCGGGTAGGAGGGCTCTCTGTAAGCGCAAGCCCCTCACCTTCCGTCTGACGCAAGTTCTTACTGGGCACGGCTGCTTTGGTGAATACTTGTGTCGGACGGCCCAAAAGGAGCCGACGACTGGATGTCACGATTGTGGCGTGACGGTGGACTCTGCCCTGCACACCCTCGAGGTGTGCCCGAGATGGGTGGCACTGCGTCGCGATCTGACGACAGTCCTCAGAGGGGACTTGTCACTGCCTTCCGTCATCACCGCGATGCTCGGCGACGACGAGTCCTGGACGGCGATGGTTTCCTTCTGCGGGATAGTAATGTCCCAGAAGGAGAACGATGGGAAGGAGAGGAGATAGGAGAAGTCTGGCCTTTTCGCCGAGGCCAGCCGGCCGCTGGAGGGATCCTGTTGCCTGCAGATCCGGGACCCTCCAATTAAAGCGGCTGAAGGCTCCCGCAGGGTTTTGGTCGGTACTGCACCCCCAAGTGCTGAAGCCGACATACGGTCTAGGACAGCCTCCCCGTGCGTCCTGGATATCACCCGTAAATGGGTTCCCCTGCGATAACAAAAAAAAAAGCACAATTAAAGAATGTTTGGTGAGAGTGTGTTAGCGAGAGTTTTGAAGAGAGAGTGTTGAACCATCGATTACCATCCAGTTCTAGGGTTATTGAACAAATAATTTACAATTTCATAAAAACTCTACAACCGCTTAGACAAAATTAAAAACAATGTAAAATAAGAGCAATCTTAAATATATTGTCTATTATAAAAAATTCGAACGTAAATTATGATTGATGGAAATGCAAAGCAAAATTAAAATGGAAAGATGATATTAGACAGTATAATGTACTTACTCTATATCGCGCTAAGTTTATTAAAAAAGTTCGATATACGTTTTTACTCGCATAGATTAAAACATGGACGAATATTTAACGGACACATTGTTAAAATATTAGTAAGTGTTTGTACATTAAAGACTTAAATCTTAAACAACCTTAGTGTATTACTAGTCCTATCACTTATGTTATGCTTACGTTTAGGCAATATGTCAAAACGATTTTTAAAGGCGTTTTTCCTTATATGTAAGCGATTGTGATTTATATTTACGCAACGGAATAGCTTACAAGGTTATGTTAAGGTACCTAATCTCAAATAGAGCAACGTCCATTCGGCTTTATTTCCAAATCATAACATCCACAGATCCTATTCCTTAAAGCCTCCAAGATTTTTGGGTTCTCAAAAATAAATAAAACACAAATCCAGCTTTAAGAAATGCACCCTTATAGGCTATCACATAAGTTGTACATTTGCTTAAATATTGTTTCAACACAAATTTGTAAAAGGTCTCGCAGAAACCAGTTCACGTTGTCACATTAAATATAGCGATTCGGAATACCCTAACAAGTGCGTTTTGGGATTTCATACATAACACATGAGGAATTGACAAGCTATTATAAGAATGTATCTCGTGTGATATAATAAAGTTTTTACATAATATAAAGGAATTTAAATATTGAGGAATAAACATGATGCCTGATTTACTATATTCTCTAATGACCGCTTATAAAATTTTAAAATTAATTTATTTTTTCCTTGTTGGTAAGAAGATTGCTATATAGCGTAGACTTGCAATAATCGAATTACATATTTAAATATCAATTAATAGGTATTTCAATTAATATTGATAAGCACAATTATCATGCTAGATGCCAAATTTTATATTTTTATATAAAATTGAGTAACATTTTCGCATTAAATTCTTGGTCTATATTGCACAACATACACGCCTACAAAAGTTCTTTATGGCCTATATACATTGTTCATAATTGGTGATCGAATCCTTGAGCATTAACCCAACAGCCTGTTACTATTATGAAGGCGTTAATATTGTTATCTAATATTTGTCTAATTAAATAGATAAAATAAAAAAGCTTTTATTTCCTAAAGTTACAATTTTCTTATAAATACTATTAATTATTTTGAAAATTAAATACAATTATAGCTTATACTCTCTCTACTCTCTCATTTTATTTTATATTGCTTAGTTTTTAAGTTTAATTTACTGGTAGTAACTCTGTACTTTATATTTATTTGCATATGGCTATTTAATTATTATTATACATATTTGTCTAATTACAATAACGTAATCATAAATAAAAATCTAAGAATTCATTCTCTTTCTTTTCCAATCTCAAAAAAGATTCAAAGGGTTAAAATTCGAAAAGGAAATTAATTTAAAAAAATAAAAAAAAAAACAATCAGATATAAGCATTAAAATCCTAGCGGTACCAGATAATTAATCTTTTGTAAGAAACTCCATTCTGTTCACGACGTTATCTAGTATCTTGAGAAACGTTCCCTATCTCTTTCTGTTTTAATGTACGCATTAAATGGAAGCTTCTAGAACAATAATGTGCAAACAAAGGTTCCGATCTAGTAATTCCACTATTTGAAAGGGCTGATTTATTAGAATAAAACAACTTTTTTGGATTTTATTAGGTTTTTTAGATACCCGACATGGTCACTGAAAGACTGAATTGGTTTATTTTTTATTTTATTTTTTTCAGCTTAAAAGTCAATGGAATTATGAAATGGAATTAAGTAATTGTGCATGCTGTGTGGTTACGACATCACAAAATATAGCCACCCCCTCTCTTCCTCTCTTCCCGTGGGTATCATAAGAGGCGACTAAGGGATAACACAGTTCCATTACTACCTTGGAACTTAAAAAGCCGACCGATGGCGGGATAGCCATTCAACTGCTGGCTTTGAAATACACAGGCCAAAGACGGGCAGCAGCGTCTTCGGTGTGACAAAGCCAGCCCTGCGGTCACCAACCCGTATGCCCAGCGTGGTGAACTTGTAAAGGCCTAAGTAAAAGTAAGTAGCTAAAGTAATTATTTATGATGCTTTTGTGTGTATAAGTGGTAATATAACTTCATCTATTATTAGAAATATTTAAAACTGAAGTTTTGTCTATTCTGAGTTCGTGAATTATCCCGTTTTTAACCGACTTCCAAAAAAGGAAGAGGTTCTCAATTCGACTGTACTCAGGACTTTTGACTGGGTTGACCGATTTCGACAATTTTTTTTTATCGAAAGGTGGTGTGTGTCAATTGGTCCCATTTAAATTTATTTGAGATCTAACAACTACTTTTCGAGTTATATCTAATAATGCGTTTTTACTTGACGCTTTTTTCGTCGACCTACGTTGTATTATATCGCATAACTTTCTACTGGATGTACCGATTTTGATAATTCTTTTTTGTTGGAAAGGGGATATCCCTAGTTTGGTACCATGATAAGGAAACCAGGATCTGATGATGGGATCACAGAGAAATCGAGGGAAACTCTCGAAAATCCGCAATAACTTTTTACTGGGTGTATCGATTTTTATAATTTTTACTTTAATCGAAAGCTGATGTTTATCATGTGGTCACATATAAATTTTATCGAGATCTGATAGGTAACTTCTTTTGGAGTAATCTTTGATAACGCGTAGTTACTTGACTATTTTTTCGTCGATCTACGTTGTATTACTCGTCGATGTAATTGAAGTCGGTTTTTTTTTTGTTTACACACAACACAATTTATTTTCGACATATTCTGTTTTTAAATACGAGTACTAGTTTTACGATTATTCAAGTAAGATTTATATAAAATAAATAATTTTAAAATACTTAAAATAAATTAATGTCATAGCAATCTAAAAATAAACTTTTAAAAGCTTTGGTTACGCAAAGGACTGTCGTTGTCATCCCTGCTTGCGACATTGTATCACTGATTGTATTTACTCGAAGCTATTAAAATATCCAACATAACCCTTACTAAATGTGTTATATAATATACCAAAAAACTAGCCTGTCCACGATCCTAGGTATCTATACAAATTAATAAAATTGGAGTGTCTGTTTATAATATTAAAACAACCGTTTTTTACTAAATGCATATGCATGGTACACATACCAAAATAACATTTTTTATAATTTTTGTCTGTTTATCTGTCTGTCTGTTTATTTCGGCTAATCTCTGAAACTTTCACTGGCAGATAGCTGGTGTAATAAGGAGTAACTTAGGCTACTTTTATTTTAGTTTTTTTTTTTTATAACTTTGCGAACTGAACAATAAATATTTTGTTAAATTCCACGCGCACGAAGTCGCGGGCACAGCTAATATGTTATATATTACAGAGTACATCGTGACATACTTCTAGATTAACGAATGAATAATCTTACACTATGACTTACAAGAAGCTTTATTTATAAATATACTAACTTCTACTCCATGTGGGTAAATCATCCGTGCAATTTTCGCTCTATTAAAAACTGGTAGCACTATTGAAAAATTGTATTAAATTTTAATAAAAAACGAGTGTGCTTTAGATCACACGACTGAAGTAAAACTTCTTTAGCAATAAGCCTGTACAATAGACCTGCACTGTGTCTTAGATACATGAAATGTAACTGGCTATGAGTGAAATAGAGAAAGAAAATGTGTGCTCTCATCTCTCTCTCTCTCTCTCTCTTGCTCCGTTCGCTTCGCCCAATCACACTTATCGTAACGTTCTCATCACACATTCACCAGCTATCTCCCCAAGTCAAGCGTGCGTAAAGAAGGCTTACTTCGATAATATAATTATGTATTTTTTTTATATGGGAATAACCTAATTCTGACCATTTTCATTCAAAACATTTAAAAGTAATAAATACCTACTCTGACCCGGTAGTTTATCTGAGCAATTTTTTTCCTTTTCAATAAGTGTCACTATTAAAGCCTATTTTTTGTCAGAATAAGGAAACGATGTCCAAAATAAATAAGAATTCTGAACCGGAATGTGACCTCGTTCACGATTTTTTTTTCTCATTCGATATTAAGAACAACGGGAGTTTCCTTTACAAAACGTCTTCGAAGAACTTAATTGCTGTTTTAATATAAGTACTTCGCTTTGAAAATATACGCGAACAATTAAAAATGTTTTGTAAATATTAAGAGCAAATTTTAATTAAATTACTCTTATTATTTACTAAAAGAAAACATAAGTAATGTTACTCCAATCATCTGAAATTAGTGTAACGGTGAAGTAGTATCGAGGTGGGGCACAGCGGGACATATCCTGCTCATAATCTGGAGCAATCACCTGGGGCAGCACTTCAACCTTAGAGAAGATTACAGCTAAATAATACTGCTTTCAAGCAGTGTTCTGTTGCTGTGGTGATTAAGAGCTCCTGGGGTTAGAATCTGGAGTCTGGGGTTAGAATCGGCAACGCGCTTACGATGCTTCTTGTGCTGCAAACTCGTTACCATGTTACCATCAGGTAAGCCATAAGCTTGTTTGTCGATCTAATCGTATACAATAGTATAGATCTAATAGTAGTTAAAAGTAATTTCAAATCTAAAACAGGTAATCGTTCTAACAGTTTCATTCGTCATAATCGTCGATTAATCCAATGCTATTGGTGACCGCTTAAATATCACTTACTTCGCCTTAAGGTAAGCCGTAATGCTTCGCTTTGCATAAAAATTCCCCTCATTTAAGGGTCCTGAATAGGATAAGAATCCTGCGTCAGACATTCGGAAACACACACGACATAACGACAAACGCCTAGACCACAACAAACTTCTACACTAAATGTGGCATGGAGGAACAAATCTCCACAGGTGCATATTCCGTTATCAACAATTTTAGAAAATATAAAAACTCATTTCAAAAATTTTGAGCTATCAAAGAATGAGCACACTGTTGAATGGTTTTAAAAAATAAATAACATTATTTTTTTTTTTCTGATTTTTCTTCTCAATATTAATAACAATTTTATAAAGATCGGGAGATCGATAGCGCTGAATCTCCTTCATTGCATCTACCTTATTTTTTCTATGTGATAATATAATTATGCCAAATTGATAAAAATCAAAGCCAAGAATGAGAGAAAAAAAAGTACTCAAAAAATCACAAGAACTTATCAATCCAGAACAACTATAATAAAAAATAATCAAAAATATCTTCCTTTTGTAGGTCGATTAAAAATATTAAATAATATACGAATAAAAGAGCTATCACAATTAGTTCGTTTGTTCAAAGTTCTGACCACAGTCTATTGTACTGGGATGAAAGAGATTTTAAAATGTTGTTTAAACTTCCAATGCTCCCTCGGGCTAAACCAATGGCAATGCTACTTAATAGTTTTCTTTGAGTGCAAATTTTAAAGCAGTTCTAGAAATATTTAAAATAGCTTCATATCAAAAAGTAATAAAGAAATTTGGATATATAAATTTATTGATATAGACAGTAATAATATAAATCTATAATAATCATTACATAGTATAAAACAAAATCGCTTCCCACTGTCTGTATACTTAGATGTTTAACACTACGCAACGGATTATGATGCTGTTTTCTTTAGTAAATAGAGTGATTCCAGGGGAAGGTTTATATGTATAAAATTTGCATAGTACAGTAGAGGAACACTGATAGTTTTTGCACTGATACTATTAAAAAAAGTTTATTTCGTTATCTACCCTCTTTCTAAGCTAATTTTCTAAATTACTGATTGAAATAACTTAAACTTGCATTTAAATATGTACGTTTCCAACGTAAAGAAATAATTATTTAACGTGAAGTTTTTTCTATATAAACATCCCTCTCTTTTTTTGTCGGGGGTTAAAGAGTAATAAATATATATTAATATTAAAATTGTAATTCCTTTTAGCGGTGTGGCTACGGTTAGGTTAGGCCGTGGGTGTCGTAAGGGGCGATTAAGGGATAACACAGTTCCACTACCACCTTGGAACTTAAAAAGCCGACCGATGCCGGGATAGCCATCCAACTGCTGGCTTTGAAATACACAGGCCGATGACGGGCGGCAGGTCTTCGGTGCGACAAAGCCAGCCCTGTGGTTACCAACCCGCCTGCCCAGCGTGGTAACTATGGGAACATGAATCAACACATGAGTTCACGCCATTTTTGGCGTGAACTTGTGAAGGACTATGTCCAAGAGTGGATTGTGTTAGGCTAAATGATGATGATGATGATGAATTTTTTTAAATAAACGAAAACAAAATATAGTAAAAACATGGAAAATATTAATTTTACACATTCACTCACAGGAGCCCGCTTAGCTCAAGAGGCGTATGAATGGAGTTATCTGTTAAAAAATTAAAAACTTTGAAACGTACAATGTGGAGTTAGTTTTTTTTTTTATAAACTAGTGAAGTAGCTCAGCGAGATATGGAATTGAGGCAATTACTTAACTGGGAGAAATAAGGCGTCGCACACGATAACAGTCAAACTATTTCGATTTGTATTTCAAAACTTTAAATTATGACAAATATTATTTATTTGCGAGCAGTTTGCGAGCAAACGATTATTTAGTGTAATGTAGAAGATACTTACGAAATGAAAAAAAAATTGCGCAAATATTGAAAAAAGGTAGAAAATCGCTATTTCTATCAGATCAGCTAGTTTTTTTTTTTAATATAAATACTATTGAAAAACAAAAAGATTAAACATTGATACAAAAAAAACACGCTTCAGCCTGTAATATCCCACTACTGGGTATAGGCCTCTTTTCCCATGTACGAGAAGGATCAGAGCTTAATCCACCACGCTGCTCTAATGCGGGTTGGCGGATATATTCCCTACTATGAGTAACGATCGCTATCAGGTGTACACGATAACAACCGGGACCGACGGCTTAACGTGCTCTCCGAGGCACAGTGGGGAGACCCACAAGGACTGCACAAACACCCAGACCACGGCAAACACCTGTATGGCCAATACAAATGTTTGTCATATGCGGGGATCGAACCCGCAACCGCCAAGCGCAACAGGTACAATCCATGGCTGTAACCGTTGCGCCAACGCGGCGTCAAACAAACACACAACAAAAAAACACACACACACAAAATATCTAGCTAGACAACAATAATACCTGTTAATCAAATTATAAATTAAAAGACGAAGATATGAAGAATACATTAATAGGTATATAACAGTAAAATGATTTAGTAATCTTAATTAAAAAAAAAATCATTTATTCTAGTTCATATCAATAAATATTGTAACAAAAACTTACAGAATGACACTGAACATTTCTGTCACAGAGATATTTTTCGAGAAGTTCATAATTCCAGTATTGTTTTCTGTATTCTTGGTTTGTACACGAAATATTTTGTTACAAATTGTCGCAAGCATCCGTGCGAAGCAACCCTAAGCTGCACGTTAGAAATTAATACCGATTGCAGGAAGCGATGCAGGTTTCCAGTTATTTAATGTTTACGAGTATTTCATTTCTTCTGTCGAGTCCGGATTGGAAATAGCGTTTAAGAAATCTAATAAGTTATCAAGATTTATAAGAAATTTAATATTAAATATTGTTTTCGTTTAAGCGTACAATGACAATAAGTATAATAAAAATAGTGTTTTTTAATTTCAAAGCATGACAAAAATATGTTGTTAATTTGTAATTAATAACTTAGACCAGTGTGAGTAAAAGATTAATATTGATTTGATATAATGAATAATGTTGGAACTTATAAACCCGACCGATGGCGGGATAACCATCCAACTGCTGACTTTGAAATACACAGGCTGAACCTACATTGTGTTGTTTGATTGGACTTTTGATTTAGTATGAATTGTTTTGTCACAATTATTGAAACTAACATAGTTAAGGAAAAAAAAATGTAACTAACAAAAATATGGACATACGTCTGAAATAAATTATAATTACTATTATTATTATTATTATAGATTTTTTTCATTGACCATTGTTATGCGTAAATGTACTATAATTGTATTACTTATTTCTAATATATAAATATATGTTAACTGTAATGCACATATTTCTAATATCTGTACGCTGAAGAAATTTATAAATGTTTGATTAAAATAAAGAATTTATTTATCATTTTTTAATTTCTTGGAGGATATTGAACTTTTTTTGTTTCCTGTCATTAGAATATATACTGTAAACGGGGTAATGATGTAAATCTTGTAACGTATTAAAGATCTTGTAAAACTGTGCTTGTTTTAAATTTTTCATAAAAGTTAGTATTTAATGAGCACTGAGTAGGAGTTTACACATAATTTTATCTGGATAGGCCGACAAAGGAAAACTGCACCGCTCTTGGCATTTCACGAATCGTAGCGAAGATTTTGAAACATAAAATACATAAGCACAAGCACTCAAACCAAGGCAAACATGTGTACTGGGAATCGAATTCACTATGTCTAGCGTAGGCAGGAAATTATGTAAGTAACTGTCTGTAATCGACGACCCGAAAAAATAAAATAAATGTTATCAGTGAAGGGTTTATTTCCTATGAATCTAACATTTACATATAAAGGCTTATGAAAATCAAAACCTTCATACTCATATAAAATGTGTATCATTACACAGTTATATTTACTACGCCACTAGTTTATCTTTCGTTTGAGTTCGTCGCTTCAGAGGTCCATGTAACAGAACAATTACATAAGTACCTACATTGTTTAAATACGTTTATAACGTATCACATACATTAACATGAATTGAAGACATATTACTAATTCTATTTAAGTCAGAATATTTGCCACAATAACCAACTGTTGCTTTACACATAAATTACTAAACTTTTGCTAACGAAACAAGAAGTTATAATTAAACTTGATTGATGTAGTGTTTCAATGTCGGTATAGTTGGATTTGCCTTCATGGCTTGATGTGGGTAATGGATGGATCCTGTACGCAAGCTATGGTAAAACAATCTGAAGATTTCAAATACCCATTAGCATGGGCGTTTTTTCCTGCTAGAAGCCTTTAAATATCATTAGTATTGGGCACTAGAATAATGGAGCCGCATGTATCGATTAATTTTCCAGTGACATGTATGTTTAGTCAGTATTGGTTATCTGATGCTGATCTGACAGGAAATTAAAAGATTTTTTGGACTTCGCGAGTCATGGGTGCTCGTCTAGTGAGCCCAGGAAATAAGAGTGATGTAGATGGAGTCATATATCATTTGGATTAAATATTTTTTTTTGATACCACTAAGGTGGCATACAAGCGTCGAGTCAACATTATGGTAAGCTGATTACGTAAACTATCGACGCCTACAACAACTCAATAAAAAATTTGACAACAGTATGTAAACAAAGAGTAATAGCATCGTCATCGTAAACAATTTTTTATACATTGCGGGTAATTGTAATTACACAGCCGCCAGGACCGATCGCTTATCTGACTTTCTCTAACTGAAAGTTATTATATTAATATATTGTCATATATTCGTTTTAATTTCTATAATTGAAGGTAACATACCAATATATGTATCTTTATACTCTTTTTAAAAACTGCATAATATTTGTCTTCGCCTACTTAGCATTTTTAATATAAGCTTTAAATTTTTAAGCGAGAATGGTAAATATTGGTGGATTTTATTAAAGCAGCGAATAGCTTGCTCGAGAAGAGAAATATTGACTTTGCGACATGGTACGTTGATAATGTTTTAACTTTACGAGTTATTTTATTATTGAAGTTTTATAAATTAATTTTTGTGTTTACATATTATATATTGAACATTGTTATTTAGAACAAACTTTTTTTATCTCGATAAAAATTAGGATGAGATTTTACTGCATAGTATGAAATCAATACATGAAATATAATTTAGTGTTCTTCATTAATCTTTCTTATTCAACACTGCATCTTAAATAATGAACTGAAATAAGCCTCACATACAAACGTACCACTAATTCTAAGTCCTACCTCGATTATGCTGCTTCACTGCTGGTAGGCGAATAAACTTTATTTTTTATTTATTTTATTTACTCTTTGTTGTACACCACAATATGCAAATACAAAATAATAATAATACAGACAACTTAAACATGTGTAGTACAAGAGGCAGTCTTAAGGCTAGTTAGCCATTTCTTCCAGACAACCCGAAATTTGATTGAGTTATTTGAAAATTCGGTAGGTGGTGCAGTTATAATAAACTTACATACATATACATAACATCTACACATTAATACTTACAAGCAATGCATATATACATTTGAATAATATAATATTATAAACTAATAAATATAACAATCAATTTCGCTATAAAAATTGAAAATTAAAAAAAAAAAAAAAATAAATAAATAAATAAATTTAATTGGAATCGCCTTCAGTATTAAGGTAATGGTTTATAATTAATTTTTTGAACGTTGGGAGTGATTTGGCTTCTTTAATATATAATGGTAAATTATTCCATAGCTTAACTGCCCGAATGGTGAAAGACTGACTGAAAAATTCTCCTCGAAGATCTTAGGGAAGAAGGGTCCCCGAAAAATTCAAATTTATCTTTTAACTAAGACGCAGCCTTAAAGTCAAACAACGCACAGTACTGAAGTGACAAAGTATGTGGGTTTCGGCGAGAGCGTATTGGTAGCCACTTGAGCTTGGAACGAAATTCAGAAACATGGTCATTTTGTGAAGGCAGAATATAAACCGTATAGCAAAGTTTTTAAAGACGCTCAAGCCTCTCAAGTTGGTCCTCTGTTAGCTTACATCTGCATAGTCGAGAATCGATAGGAGGAGAGAATTCGCCAACATAATTTTGGAATTTGGAATTGGTAAAAAAGACTTGAGGCACCATAGGGAGCTCAGCGCAGTGAAGGTTTTTCTCCTAGCTTCTTTTAATTGTACTGACCACGACAAAGTCTAATCGAGTTGTATACCAAGGTCCCTTACGGTAAACTTCCTACCAGAACTAATAAATACTATCAGTTGCTTTGACAACAAACGAGACAACGGTTTTGTTTACTCTGCGAAGCATGGTGAAGTAGACCAGAATGAAAAAAAAAAGCGCTTTAAACTCGCACAACTGCATAGCGCATAAAACTAAAACAAAGGCTTAAAACGGTCCTTTTATCACACGATCAAAAGCCCTAATCATTCTATTCTACAGCGTTAAACGCATGGTTCGCGATAATTGCTTTACAGCTTAAAACCGATAAATTTTGAGGACCTTAGCATAAATCAGTTTCAGGCATGCGAGTTTTAAATACGTCGCCCGCATTGCGGCCCCGTATAGTGTTGGCTGTCCACTGGAAACTAGAATCTTTTATCTCACTCTTTCGACTAATGTCATATTGCCCTCTCGCTCTATCCTAACATGGGATATGTTAGGATAGAGCGAGAGGGCAATATGACATTAATATTATTACTATTATGAACTATAAAATACGAAAATATCAAGTCATTATTATATGTATATTTAGTCAACAATTAATCATTGTCGTGCTTCTCTAATTAAATTATTTGATGATTACATGAAATATAAACAAACTGTTTTTCTTTATTTTGAATATTTTCGTCACTTACATATTACAACTGCTACAAAACGAGTATTTATTTAACTTAATAATTACATTGCTTAATTTCTTCATTAAGAATCCACAATTTTATGGATAATTTATCTGTTATATGATATTAAAAAACAAAAATTAGAGACAGGAACATTATAATATCTTTAAAAATTAATCTTTGCAAATGAATAAAACCAATAAATTCATTAATGCTACTTTAGTAATCTTGTAATTAAAGCGCTATATTTTCTTAACTAGTACTAAAAAATATAATAATAATTGTGTTTGCTCGCAAATGAAAAAAAAAACCGACTTCAATTACATCGACGAGTAATACAACGTAGATCGACGAAAAAATAGTCAAGTAACTACGCGTTATCAAAGATTATTCAAAATATAGTTATCAGATCTCAATAAAATATATATGTGACCACATGACAAACATCAGCTTTCGATTAAATTAAAAATTATTAAAATCGGTACACCCAGTAAAAAGTTATTGCGTATTTTCAAGAGTTTCCCCTCGATTTTTCTAGGATTTCATCATCAGATCCTGGTTTCCTTATCATAGTACTAAACTAGGGATATTTCCTTTCCAACAAAAAAAGAATTATCAAAATCGGTCTATCCAGTAGAAAGTTATGCGGTATAATACAACGTAGGTCGACGAAAAAAGCGTCAAGTAAAAACACATTATTAGATATAACTCGAAAAGTTATTGTTAGATCTCAAATAAATTTAAATGGGACCAATTGAAACACACCACCTTTCGATAAAAAAAAATTGTCGAAATCGGTCCACACGATCAAAAGTTCTGATGTAACATACAAGAAAAAAAAAATACAGACGAATTGAGAACCTCCTCCTTTTTTGGAAGTCGGTGAAATATGTTTTACACAATAGTTTGAACAACTTACTGTTGCCTTAGCAGTTCATCGTATAGAAATATTTATAGTTGTTTGTCTATGCTTGGGCACAGAGCATGGGCATATTTTATTGAACTTGGTGCTTGGTTGAGAGACGATATTATAACAAATTATGCCAAATATCTATATATTTACACCTAAATAATGGAATAATGGAAGATACTATAAAAAACTCACTATAGACGGCGCCACGTTCGCTTAGACCGAATATAAAATAATCATATCGAAAATTTCGATCTAGCGAGTACATCGTTCCATAGCTTAATTGGCTAGAGCACCAACACGGTCAGTCGGAGATGCAGGTTCGATTCCCGCTGGAACGGTCGATTTTTGATATGATATTAAAAAATGTTTAGAATTTCCTATGTGTGGGTAACACAAAAATAAAATCGTACAAATTAATAATAATCATAGACAGTAGTATAGCTTACTACTGCTTATAATATTTCGATAGCATAATCATGCACACGTTATAAAAGTTTAGTATTGACATACACACCGTAACATACACAACCCAAGATATCTTATAGACAAAAAAAAATGATTGTGCTGAAGAGCACACGACTGAAGTAAAACTACTTTAGCAATAGGCCTGTACAATAGACCTGCACTGTGTCTTAGATATACGAAACATAACTGGCTATGAGAGAAAGAGAGAAAGAAAATGTGTGCTCCCACCTCTCTCTTGCTCCGTACCCCTCGCCCTATCGCACTTTTCGTAACACTCTCATCACGCATTCACCAGCTTACTTCCCAAGTCAAGCGTGTGTTAAGAAGTTTTACTTCAAATATATTGTATACTTCTTACAGCACTCACATTCACTTTTTGATATAAGTTAGATGTAGCTAAGGAATTTTTACTTCAGTCGTGTGGTCTAAAGCACACTCGTTTTTTGATACACGACTCAAAGTATTAGTATGATAACCTGAACCTCTAACCATAATCTAAGTTATGTTGATTATGAGTAAAGTAGTTCATGCATAAAACAGCGGAATCGAAAACTAATATGAGTTAGCCGGTACCTCGACAGCAAGTGTGATATTATGATAAATTGTTTACCCTTTTCTTGGATAAAAACGTTTACGACTGAAATCCGGATAACTTTATTTTATGTTACAAATCTAGTGTATTATTTAGTTATGTTATTTGTTACAAATTTTTATCTTAAAAATCATTGTAGTTGTACAATTATTGAAAAGGTGAACTTAAAGACGTAAAGCTCCAATGTTTTCAAACCTTACAAGTTGCAAATGATGATACATCACGTTGTTAGTTTATTCTTGTAGAACATCAAATTTAAATAGAAAAAAAGACAAACCTGGATATGGTTACATTCGTTGTAGTTAGTAGTAGTCACCTAGCAGTATAAATACTTTACAATGTCATACCTACCAAATAAACACAAAATATATCATACCTATGTGACCAGCGAGCACAAGAGACTTTTCTCTATTAAATTTATTTTTGAAAGCGCGTAAAATTGCAACGCACGTGACTATAAGCCAATATAAAACACGAAACAATTCATCCAATAGTGACTCAGTTAGTGGTACGTTTTATGATAATTTATGATTTATGACAATCGCATGCAATACATATATCGTGTTAACAAATATGGTGTTTGTGTTCAGCAGAGATTACAACAAATTTTGTTATATTCGAAAATTGATGTTATACAAAAATAGCAATTTGTGGGCAGAGCTATGCAGTAAGTGGGTTATAAATTATATGGAATTATACGGCCATATTGTAATAAATTTATTTTAAACAAAATCGGGTTTTCAGTCACCGGCGATCGTATTCCAGAAGAATCCCTAACTAAATAGATTCGCTAAAGACGGACACGTTAAGAAGGACATTATCATGCAGTACCATTCAAAATTTGCGGCACCACAAATCATGGTCAAAAATATTTTATGGACGATAAAAACCGTAATACTGCAATCATTATAAACAAATAAACAAAACAAATAAGTAAAGTTTCATTTTTCAGTAAAATATTACATCCTTTATAATATTTTTGTTTTTGTCATCAAACATTAGAAATATTCTATCTATAAAGAAAATAGTAGAAACTGCTTGCTGAAAATTCTAATAACGTAACAGCGTGAAGGAGCCTTAGCCTATTTTGACAAATGATAGTAAATTTGTAAAAGTGTCCTCGCGTCCTAACATGATGACTAGTAATCTGTACGGTGAAATGTTATTTGGCACATAGTTTGTCAATTTCCTTTATTCCTGCAAATTTTTTTGTATATTGAATGCACATTATGAGTTTATTTTTTTATTTTTACCACTTCCTATTATGAAATTAATTATTTGAATAAAATTTTTAGTTTTAAGAAGTTTCAACTAAAATAGTTTATATAATATAGTAGCCGTACTCCGCGCGCGTTACTACGCTTTTTTTTAGTCGTACCAACTTAGAAACATTTGAGGGCTCATGCACAACACTTTGCGGAACATCATGACATGATCAAATGCACAGTTTACGATTCTATAAAGGACATATAGACAAATATTATTTTTTATATATGTAGATTACCATTTGAAGCCTGTTTTATAGATTACTCATAAATTTATCTCGCACATAAGTCATTGATAGGCTATCACTTTTCAGTATCTTTTGGTTTGCAAATAGAATATGTGACCAATAAAGTGGAATATAGATGAAACAAAGCAAAACATATCTAATACTTTTATCGTATGGTTTCCGTTAAACGTCGGATAACTATCAGTAATCTTAGGTTTGCTTGCGATATGAAAAATATACTTTTATTATTCCTAAATAAAACATCGAAAACGAATACAAGCGAATAAAATATCTGCTTCATACACATGCGTGACAATACCTCATTGCAAGACATTTCAATCTTCCCAAACATAAATAAAATACGTTACGTAATCCGAAATTGCAACAACATTCACAACATATGCGATGAAACGTACGAAACTGGGTGATTCTATTCCACACACAGAGTTACATATTAAATACTGAATAATTCAACACTATTCTTCGACGAAGTACCTGAATGGAGCATAAATCAAAGATTCGAAGTGTCCCTTGCATTGAATATTGCCAATATGAACAATCTTATAGTAAATTTTTCAATATTCGAAACTCAATAGCTACGTAAGACATTTTTCACTTCGAATATTGTATTTTATTCAATGAACTTTTAATAAAGCAAAAATTGTATATTTTTTCGCTTTGAACTTTTAAGTATATTAGATGATTTTTTTTTTTGTATCAAGTAGATTGCTGTTTTAATTTTTATGATTACGTGAATACTCGTTTAATAATTAATTAACTTTTATATCAATTTAGATGCATCGCTTAGTATATCTGGGTAGCGGATATTTAGATATACGACTATATTTAATTACATAAATGGTCATGTTGACTGTTCGTGATCTTGCAATAATTTGTATAATGCCTATCAGCGAAAATTAAATGTAAAATCAGCATGATCGAATAGTCAAGCAAATAAACCCTTAACTTTTTATACTATTACGTAATTATATGCTAGAACATAACTATTACTTTAGTTATATGATTACTTATCAATAAAGAATGTTACGGTAGAGTTAAATCGCGTTTTTAAAGCTGCATACGATATAATGCGAGTCAAAAATCTGATGCTTTTGATTTTCTCGTAAACAAATTAATACAGCGCAGTGAGCTGCGTTTTAGTATGTCATGCGTATTTTATTTGTGTTGAACCACAATAGTACGCATATGAACTGTAACTATAGCATTTCATTTAAATGATGCTTCTCTGATTTTATTTACAAAATCCAAAACTTTAATCTGATTGAAAATTCCAATGCGGCCATCTTCTATAGAGAATTAAAGAAAACCAACCACCAAACTCTTTACGATAAATAAAATGATAACATCATTCACAGTCGAGGTCAGGATAACACAAAAACTACAAGTCAGATCTCGCTCAAATTTATTCGAGATCATAAAACAAGACGGCATTGGAATAAAAAGATAATCATCAAAATCAGTGAACCCGGTGAAAAGTTACGAGGAAAAACGCATAAAAATTAAAAAAAAAAAAAAAACACATTTGAATTAAGGATTTCCAAATTTGAATTCGTTTAAAAAAGGATGCAATGACGCAAAAAATAGAATGCGTTTCTTATTTCCTAAGCCTATCGGATTCAAACAAACTACCGTATCTTCTTTTAATATTAGTATAGTTACATAAAGGTAAAATAATTTATAGTGTGACATGTCCAAATTGATAAGTTAGTTGTTGTCAGTCAATTTTAACGCATTTTAAAAAATAAACGAGACAATTTTCGACTATTTAGCGTGTGTTATAACTGAATTTTATTGAATATTCACACCGTGATAGCCTTTTGTCACAATTTTTTTAGTATATTTTCGGAAATTAAAAAGGAATGTAAATCAATATATACACTCGCGTGCAACTGAATCGACTCAAGCCGTATATTGGTATAAAAGTTCGATTTTTAGAAAAATGGCTTAGCCGATTTTCTTGTTCTTTTTTTTTGTTTGAAAGCCTAATCTTTTCTCTTAAAAAATGCTATCATAATGAGAAAAATCGGTTGAGTATTTATTGATAAAATTTAATTTGACAGAAATGCATAAAAAATGAAGAAAAATGAAAACAACAACATAATGAATAAAAAAATTATTTTTGATAGAAGTAAAGAAAATTAAATTTTTCAATACTTTGTATTGCCTCCCCTAGCTTTGATAACGGCTTGCATGCGATTTTTCATTGATTTTATCACTTTTTTGATAAAATCTTGGTATCGTAATCCATTCTTCCTTTAGCGTAGTTTTGAGCTCGACGATGCTTGATGGAGCCGTATCTCTAGCTCGCACCCTCTGTTTGAGCTCATCCCATAAATGCTCAATGCAATTCAGATCAGGACTGAGGGTTGGCCACATCATCGTCTCAATATGCACCTCTTAAAGAAACTGGCGAGTAACACTTGCTGTATGACACCGAGCATTATCATGCATCAATAGAAAATCTCCCCCTATGTGCCCTGCATAAGGTACAACATGATCAAGAGGAATGTTTTCCACGTACTTTTGAGCTGTTAGACCACCACTCCGACCACCACCAGGCACGAAAACAAGCTCGGTCTTCCCTTCATATGAAATTCCAGCCCACGTCGTGACTGAACCACCGCCATATGATACTGTTTCAGCAAAACAGCATTGCGAGAACTGTTCCCTTGGACGCCTGTATACTCGGTCTCTTCTGTCATTGCCATGGAGACACATTCTGCTCTCATCAGTGAACAGGATGGAGCTCCATTGCTCAATAGTCCAATTGAGGTGTTCACAATCAAATTAAAGTCGGGCTTGACGGTGACCTGCGGTCAGTTTCGGGCCTCTGGCTGGCCGTTTAGGAGTTAAATTGAATTTCTTCAGCTGTCTTCTAATTGGCCACTGACTGACAGCCACTCTTCGAACCCTTCTGAGCTCCTGTTGCACATCAACGCCCGCGAGATAACGATTTCTCAACGAAGTTGAGACAATGGAGCGGTCGTCCGTCTCAGATGTGCTCCGGTGTCTATTGGTTTGTGGTCTCCGAACGAAGCCACCGGTCTCTTGAAACCTTCTGTATACTCATGAAACAGCTGATTGGCTCATGTTAAGTTTACGAGCGACTTGCCTTTGATTATGGCCCGCTTGCAACAAACCTACAACTTAGACCGCCGCTTCTGAGATAGTGTCCATTGGATCGCGGTTAAAATACTGGGAGCTTAAGGAGATGTGTACCTGTCAACGTCTGACGAGTGGTTGATAAGAAATATGGATCACGTGAGCTCTTATACATGATTTAGTCTCGCAACTCATGGGTACCGCAACGGGTAATTTCTGTAACGCTCATGTTTGACCGTATTTATTTAGAAAGTTTTTTCATTGTTTATTTGAAAATGGCTATATTTATGAAAAAAAATATATGTCTTTGGAATAAAAAAAACTTTTACAAAAATCGGATAAGCCATTTTCCGAAAAATCAAACTTATATACCAATATACGGCTTGAGTCGATTCAGTTGCACGCGAGTGTATTTAAAAGGTAAGTGATTTTTTGCATTTACATTTGGACTGATAGTGGTTCCTAAAATTAAATTCTAGAATAATATAACTACAGTTCATTCAGACTTTAAAGATCTCACTCTGCATCTTATCAAGAAGTAGAATTATACTTACTATACGAAGATTTCCACAGAGGATTGTATGAGGATTATATATTTTTCACCACTAAACACCAAATTAATCTTTGAAAACACACACACACACACACACACACACTTCAGCCTATCGCAGTCCATTGCTGGACATAGGCCTCCCCAAGTTCGCGCCAGACATCCCGGTCTTCCGCAATCCTCATCCAGCCTACACCGGCAATCTTACGTAGATCGTCGGTACAACGGGCCGGAGGACGTCCCACACTGCATTTGCCAAGACGCGGTCTCCACTCTAGGACCCGTCTACTCCAACGGCCATCGGTCCTGCGACAGAGATGACCAGCCCACTGCCACTTCAACTTGCTAATTCTGTGGGCTATGTCGGTTACTTTCGTTCTCTCACGGATATTCACATTTCTAATCCTATCTTTGAGAGAAACCCCAAGCATAGCCCGTTCCATTGCACGTTTAGGGACCCTAAACTTGTGGACCAGTCCCTTCGTCAGTGTCCAACGTCTCTTTGAAAACATTGCCTCAAAATTCAGCTACGCCAGCTGGTTTAGCTTAGACTCACAATACTAATAATATCCATAAAGTGTAAGAAAATCAGTTAGAAATACAAAAGCTAAAAATTTCATAAAGTGAAATTAAATATGAAAATCAGAAATATAAAAGCTAAAAATATAAATGAAAAACCTAAAAGTTCCCCGAAAATAGACGTGACAAAAATTCGTATTTAATTTTTAAAAAAAAATCATATTTATTCATATAACTATGCTGAGCAAAAAGTTCATCTAATAATGAAAATGTTCAAGTTAATAGCAAAGTAAATATACTTAATGTCATCTATTTTGTTCGACTTCGTTGTACGTTGTATATACTAACATTTTTTAGAGGAATTCAACCTCTACTGTTGGAAGGAATCACACATACACTAGAAAATGATTGGCATTCTGCACAAGTACATACATTAAGACTGTTCCATCCGAGTTCCATCTGAATTTTTTTTAGTTTTCTCTATCTATGAAAATTTTCTAAAGTTCCAATATAAATTATTTCATAGTAGTCTATTAGTACCGTGTATAAATCCATATGCATTTAGTAAAAAGCAGTTATTTTAATATTATAAACCAACACTCTAGTTTTATTTATTTGTATAGATTACTTCAGATTATTTTTTTACGAGAGTAATACTAATAAAAGTTATCAATATACAAACTGCTACCAATCGATATAGCTATTGTATAAAAATATACCCAACAAGTTGCTTGGAAATATTTCCAAAGTAGGCGACATTGTCACAAGACAGTCACTAAAGAGGCTGTAAATGAAATATATGAAAAAAAGTGTAATGGATTATTTTGAAGCAGCAAAATGAGAAATAATTTGGCAAACGTCATTCATTACATGAACAAAAACCCTCGCGAGACAGCCGGAACAAACTCGACGCAACAACACTCATTTCTCTGCATTTGCAAAATAAACTTTCGTACGCGCCAACGCTATTCAAAATATAAAAGAATAATAGTGGCGAAATTAATCGCTTACTTTACTTAATACGTTATTTTAGACTTTTGTAAATGAGTTTCGTGAAATTATTAAGGAAATCTATATAAGCAACAATAAATCGTCAAGTCGCGCATAGCATCCATATTACTGCACCAAATTTGGGTGTATTTTGTTTATCTTTGTTATGATCAAGACAAGGTATCACGATTCAGCCTGTAACGTTCCACTACCGGGTATAAGCCTTCTTCTCCGTGAAGTAGAAGGATCGAAGTTTTATCCACCACGCTGCAGGTTTGCATAACGAAAATCTTAAGCACATCAATATATTCACAAAAAAAAAATGGAGATAGAAATTTTACCAGATCATTTAGTTAATAAAAAATATACCGTTTAACTTTTAATGAGAAATTGGCACGACCCATGGTAAATGTTTGTATAGGTTCGGTCTTTGTACTGTGTGTGTTTCTGAACAAGGACACAGGATTTATTCAATTGATTATGAAACGTTTATTACTATTATTTACGTAATTATTACCATGTACTCGTAGATACCTTATAGGGTCGTAGAGTATATTTTGTTTCATATATCCTTTTCAATAAGCCTTTGACACGGTTATTTAATTACACCTTAATATTTCAAAACACGTTCTTACTGACATAATATTATATAATAATTTTGTTTGAATGAGATTCCTTTTTTTAGTTCAATTTCAGGTAACTAATGATTTTATAATATTTAAATATATTTTAAGTTGTTCGTGTATTATTATTAATTGATATTTCTATAAGATGAAAGAGTAAAAATAAAGTTATTGAAATAAAAATTATTTCAGAATAATTTTACACAATAAAATACAATACACAAATAAATCAAATAGAACGTTTTCTGTAATTAATATGATTATATATATATATATATATATATATATATATATATATATATATATATATATATATATATCAATTATTTTTGGCAGAAAACGATCCCAAATGTTATTTTTATCTCTCTACAAGTACACTCTAATAAACAAAATCAATTCATTTCATAAGCTTAAAAGATATAAAAACATAGAAAGCATAACCTAATTCATTTAAAATTAAATATTTTTATAAATAAATAAACAAGTATTCGATTAGTAATTAAATTTCTTTAAAACCAACAAACCTAACCTACTTAGCCTGTATAATTATCTTAGCGTGTTGAAAGTAATAATTATCTCTAGCCTCCAAATAGCACAGCCTAGTTCAGTCTATATAATTCAAAACGCGTGGGGGGAGCAACTGCAATGCAGTCAGTTAGCAAATAAACTTTACGAATGTACCTTTAATTTGCTTACGATCTCTCGGAATAGTATTATTAGGAATTGAGATCAATGTCTATTAGTTCCTTTGATACTAATAGCTGGATGCTAATAAGCATAGTGTTATAAGCAATAGTATTGTAATTAAGTCAATATGGCTTGACAGCCACATTGACTTTAGTAGTTAGCATTAGTTTCGGTTTTTTAGTTTTAGAATTTTTTTTTGCTTAGTTGAAGAGTTTTAACATTTTAAAATTAAATTACAGATTAAAAAAAATATTTGTTTTCTTTTAATATGACTCTACTGAGAAATAAATTAAGAAATAGAACATAAAGATAAAACTCACAGGCGAGTGATAAGACAAAAAACTGTCAACCAATTTGACATTGTTTTAATAATATTTTGGCATTCTATATATGTTGTACAATTTTATCTTACAAAAGGAATTTTGTTCCAAGTAGCAAGCAATATTTGAGTTCAGTGCTATAGGAGATTCAGAATAAATAAATCAATGAATAGGTAAAGGATAAGAAATAACATGAGTAAAAATTAAATAAAAATTTACCCATTCATACTTTGTATCTGAGTTTGAAATGACAGTATTTTAGAAAATCGCATTCAATTTTCTTTTTGTTTTTTATTCAAAAAGAAAAAAAAAGTGTATTCAATAAATTTGATTCAATCTACAGGCTCCAGCGTAGAGTTAGAGTACGTAGAGTACGTAGTACGAGTAAGTAAGACGACATCACAGTATAATTTGACACACTTCACACTTCAGCCTATCGCAGTCCACTGGTGGACATAGGCCTCCCCGAATTCGCGCCATAAACCCCGGTTTTCCGCAATCCTCATCCAGTACAATTTTAACAACTACAATACCCAATTTATGTAAAATTTGAAATTGTATTCTTGATTAACTAACAATAAAACGTATGACCTATAAAGGTGGGTAATATGATACAGTTACTTAACCTTACTTAAGCAGTTTTTACTAGATGAGAAAGGTCACGTTAATTTCTGAATTCCCTAACAGATTTTAATACGATCTGAGGATTAGACTATCTTTTATAAATAAACTATATCACATTTCCTTTCTACAGTTTTAATTTTACGAACTATTAGCGCAAGACTATTTTATCACTTTTACGAACTATTAGCGAAAGACGCGCGAAATTATAAAAGGTATCTTAATGTCATTCTTATTAATTCTGCAGCTTACCTTTGAACAGTTTTCATTTAAATAATAATAAATTATCTGAAGTTTCCATGGCGGTCTAAAGTTGAATACGCAAAAGCTTAATAATCAAGATATTTCATTCTAAGGTTATTTGACGATCATAAATACAATTATAAGCTATAGAATTTATTATTCTTATACAAAAGGTATTGTATTAAATTCTTATCGTATAAAGGTTATTTATGGATTGGTACTTAACTTTAACATTGCAATAAAATTGAGATGAATGAGTAATAATTTTACAACGATAAAACCGCAACATAATGCCATAAAATAAAAAGATTACCTGTTTACAAAACAGAATACTGAAACTAGTAATTTGAAATTTGATTATATATCAATCAATATTATATTTATTTTCTCTTTTAATCGTAAATGCACCTTTTAAGTTAAAAATTTGTGAAAATTAAATTAAAATAATAGAAATTTCGATGAATATACTATCCAAGAAAATTTAATATACATCGTAAATTATATAAGAAACCTCGTACATATTTTATATTATCGTACACATAGGGTCTTAGTTTAGTCTTTAATCCGACATCAAAATTCACAAGGAATTCTGGAGTCCTAATCTAAATTTAAGAATTATTTGATTGATATGACATATTCCTGACTTGCTCCCCCGGTTCCCCCTGTTCCCCATGAATACGCTGATGCAATTTAAAATAAAAATGGAAGACCTCTAAAAAAATGACGACCATTGTTTATAATTTTGTTTTTGTGTATGTTTTTTATATGTTTTTTTATATGGAACAGCCCCGGCTGGGGTAGTACTATATATTTATTAGTATAATTATAATAAAAGCACATTAAAAACAGTTTTAAGCAGTAATGTGTTTCTGTTGTTAAGTGAGGTGACCAGAACTCCTGGGGCGATTGGAGATAAGGTCGGCAACGCGCTTGCAATGCTTCTGGTGTTATACACGTATATAACCCACGGTAATCTCTTACCATCAGGTGAGCCGTACGCTTTTTTACCGACCTAGTTGTATAAAAAAATATAAAATAATAAAAATGTTTTTACTATTGTGCGCTAATTTTTTTTGGAAAGAATAATTCTTTTACTAAGGCGTACCCAAAAAATAAACAACTAAACACAATACTTGTATTTTTTGCAAACAAAGAAACAAAACGGTAGGCGAAAAATTAGTAAATATCCTTTATCAGAGATAGCTACGATTAGTACTCGATCGACTAAGATTGGTAGGTCTCGATTTAATTTAAATGGGACCACATGACAAGCACATAAAAATTTGCTTTCTATTAATTTGTTGATTTATGAGTCAACACACAAAAACAATCAAATTGAGAAATTCTTACTTTATTTTTTATTTTATTTTTTTTTATTATGTGATATATCCACAGGCTTATTATGCCCGTGCTTTTGTTATTCCATATATTATTATTTATTTTTTTTAACATGCATCGGTACTTCACCGCAATTTTAGAATCTAGAAGCCTTAATAACTAGACTTAAAATTTCAAATTTCTAAAAGTCGACGCGAGTCCACTGACCAAGACATTCTTCCTTTATTAAAGTCGGTTAAAAACGACAACCTTACACAACCCTACAATTGTTAAATTAAAGATTTACACTACTTCGCAAAATTATATTACTTCCAAAAGCTATGAAAATTAAATGAAAGAGATAAAAGAAATAATAAATTATGAAATTACCGTGTTTACACTAAATCTATTAAATAACAAGAGATTCACGTATTAGCGACTTATAAAAATTGGTCGTTACGGTCTTCATAAAATTAAATTTTATGCACTGTTATAACAGCGCTTTGAGCTCCAGAATTGGCTGTATAATGACAAAAACAAATATATTATCTGTTGCTTTATAAAGACAATTTTTTGACTATTTGAAAAGGCACAAAATATTAAGCGGAGTCAAAAATATTAATTCGACTTTCGCTGTCCTCTTTGACAGCGTCGAAAACCTATTATCAAAAACTGCTGTATTCTCTGAACTACTGCAGGGCAAAAATAGTTCTTGTTCCTTCTGAAACAATTAATTAAATTAAACTGAATTGCTCTGAGAGTTTTTATGTTACTGTGTTACGTAACTCTAAATGCCTCATTAAGGGACAAGTCTTTTCTCCTATTAAGAAGAATTTCCACCTTAAATTTTCTTCTCTGATTGGCTTTCTGTACCGCCCTTTGTACCTAATGAATATATTGTTGATATTTTTTTTTCTTTGCTATGTATTATTTCTGTTTGTGGTATACAATAAAGTGTATTGTAATGTTATATTTTGTTATCTGTCATTAATAAACTAAAAAGTTCGTTTCTGTTACAGCTATGGTGATAAATTACAATCCACAAAGAAACATTTCTCAACTAAAGTTAATAAAATTTCGGAATCAAATGCCCTAAATGTAAAGAAGAAACTTAATACAGTCAACTAACACTCGGCCGAGTCAATAACGGGGGGTTGAGAATGAAACAAAAAAAATCGTAACGACAATCCAAGATTTGAAAAAAGACCGAAACTTTTTCGTTTAAGTTTGTAACCTCCGCTTTTTATGTTAGTATTACCGTCAAACCTTTTGCTGCTACGATTCAGAAAGGGACTTAAGTTTCTCGTTCGCTCCGTATTTTTATAGAAAACTATAAAATTCCCAATTTCGAGGGCGGCTGGTTTCTATAATACCTGCTTGTTAGGTCCGCTGCGATAATATACGTTTACCGTTTTTGATTATATGTTATCACGAGTCGCGCGTGTAAAATGACTTTTTTCAGCTTTTTTAAAACAAAAAGTTGCCGAAGTGCCAGGTGCAATTAACGGAGACCGTAATTTTTTTCAAAATTTCGAATTTAAAATTTGGCAGAAATATAGATTTAAAAAAAATTAAAACTAAAAAACTGAATAATTATAAATTAAATTCAAGTCTATTCGAACATGGTAAATACAAGAGTTTATATTTTTGATCTTAAAAATTATTTTTGTATACAAAACTCTTGTTTTTGAGAAAAAAAATTATACGTTATTAATATTGTTGAAATTAAAAAAGTTAACTAATTTAGCAAAGCACGCCATAAGCCAAATTACGAGATTACTCTAGTTAAAAATTACTAACTCCCGTGAAGAACCAAAAGAAGACCGAGTAAAATTAATAGCTGATTATGACATGTTACGCCATCTATTGACATGCGTAATCCATGTTGTAATGAATGAAGTAACACGCATGCGTATTGAGATTGATCCGACCGGCGTTTACTTAAACAACGTGGTAATTGAAAAAATGTTATTTTAAAATATACAAAACATTATAATTAAATTAAAAACACATAAGGGTTCCTTCAAACCCAAAATTGGTAACTTTCGTAATTCTTTTGGAATTATTATTTAACGAAAATGTTATTTAACGCAAAAATAGTAATTTGTTATAACATTGACATCATAATTTATAATAATTATTTAAAATAATAAAATTTTAATCTACTTTCCGTTTATAATTAATCAATGATAAACATATATAAATGCAGTAAACGAAAGCGAAATGGCTGAATTCACATAACTTCAAAGTCCATAGTAAAATAATAAAAGCAACTTTTGTATTGGTCATTAGAACATTGTTTTATTTAGTCTAATAATATTCAACGCGGAGTTTGCGCAGAGGCTCTTTAGTTGCTACAATTTCCCGCCAGTAGAGGCGCCACTGTCGCCCAAGCGTGTCGGGCGTAGCTGTCAAATTTTCTAAAAAAATACGATTTACAGCATCTTATTTATAAAACAAAGCCAAAGTATTAGAAAATTAAAAATGGGGAATATGGTATTTAAATCTGTGCTTAACATTAATATATTTTAAATTATAATTTATAACCTTAAGCAGTGTTATGGAAGTTAAGATGTTGAGACGTGGCACGTTTGTTGCATTCTTTATTTTAGTAATTTGTGGTATTAGCATCGCAAATCCAGATGCGAAAAGACTGTACGATGATCTTTTGAGTAATTACAATAGATTAATCCGACCTGTTGACAAGAACAATAACACTGTGCTGGTAAAATTGGGTCTTCGGCTTTCACAACTCATTGATTTGGTAAGTTATAATAATTTATATTAGAATAACAAAAAATTAATTCAGTTTATAGATATAAAAATAAAATATTAAAAAAAATATGGTAATTATGAAACTTCGCGATTCGCTTCGCTTCTAATACGCCAGCGTGCGTTGGTAATTAGCCGTAATCATAAAATCATCGCGACAAGAATAAAAGTCTACAAAGAAGATTATTTTAAAAAATAAAGCACAGTTTCCTTTGAGACGTGCAAACAAAAAACTAAATGTTTTCAACATGTTATGTTTCAATGTTCCTTAAAAACCAAAATGTTCTCAACAAGAAATATGAATTTTTAAGCCGTAGTATATGGTTGTGTTTAAGATGACGGAATAAAAACTTCTTTCATAAGGGTAAGGAAAGTAGTTTGAAGTCTTAACTAGTTTGATAACATAATATTAACTCTAAGAATATTTTACTCATCATATGTAATGTGTAATTTTAAATATATTGAAAACAGAAAATGTTAATTGCAAAGCGGAAAGGCTGTTCATTTCGATTATTCGCGATTAAGTTTGAGCTACCGAACTCTTACTATTAAATGAGTTTTTCTTACTTAGTAAATTATACTTCGACGTAATTTTGAAATAATTTTTTGTTCATATTTTAAATATTTTCTTATTATAATTTTATTTTAAAAAATTAGCTCGGCAAACAACCTTCATTCCTCAAAACCCTGTATGATACTCTACTCTACTGCACTCTAATTCAAATAGACTTTGATTCCGATACATTCATAAATCATATTTCTAGCACAAGCAAAGGACTTAACATAGAATTAAAAATCTGAGAAGGAATAAGAAGACTTTTACAATTATAAAAGTAATAGACAAAAAACAAAACAATTGCAACAAACACAGGAAGGCGTACAAAGGCGATCTTATCGCAAGAAGAGCGATTCCTTCCAGACAAGCTTTTGTTATAGGCACGGCATAGTAAAAGCGCTTAAGCTTATATAAATTAAACATAATAAGCATTGCTTCCTATTTAAAAGAAATATTTGTATTTGTACAAGTTTTGGAACATCCGTGTCTCTAAAATACACTTAACCAACCGTGTTGAAAAAAAATATTTGTAAAAAAATACATTTTGGAATCTTTTGGCACAGGAATAGGGTTACTGCTTTAATAGAAAGGCTCCAGCCTACCAATCTTGTAATATGATTGTAAGATAAAGTAAGAAAATATAATAAAAATATCCACCAATGCCATCGCAAAAATGAAAAATTTGTACAAAGATTCCATAATTAGTTTTCCATAAATAGTTACTTTTGTATATCATACGTTTATATATATGTTAGTAAAACATCTTACATTATAAAAAAATGCTTTAATGAGCACCCCAAACGACTGGAAGGACATGGGAGTTGGCACATAATAAAGGCAGGACAAAGTATCATAAGATAACAATAAATTCAAAATTAATATATGTATAACTAGCTGACCCCACAAAAATCATTTTGCCATATATGTTATTATCCCGTCGTTTCGGAGGAGTATGGTAACTAATGCTGTGACACGAGAATTTTATATATGAGATATATACATATGTACTAGCTGCCCGGACAGACTTCTTTCTGTCAACAGTTAATAGTAAAAATTTAATTTATCCACACAATTTTAGTTTTTTTTTTTGTATTATAACCTTCCGTGGGTCTTAAGGAACATACAAAAAATAAATAAGCCGAATCAGTCGAGCCATTCTCGAGTTATGCGCCTAGCAACATTCATTTTTATTTATGTAGATAGATGAGTTGGTACTAACAATGGTCTTATCCATCTCTTTAAAAAAGAGTATATTTAAATAAATACAATTATATGCAGTTGTTAATAAGTTCCCTGCTCAAACCCATCGAAACAAAAATGAATGTAAAAGAAATGTAAAGACTGAGTTGGAAAATGTACGATCGAAAAAAAATTCTTCTTTGAAAAAAACTTTTTCTTTTACGATACGAGTAATGTTAAAACATAAGTAGGGTTTCATTACAGCCTATACAGTCCACTACTGGACATAGGCCTCCGCAAGTTTACGTCAAAAATAACGTGAACTCATGTGTTTTGCCCATAGGGTTTGTTTTTCATTTTTTCAATATCAGTTTTTACACAAACGTCTTAAGCAAAAGCTAATATTATCAAATATATCCGTAACGGTAAAAATATTTCAATCCAATTTGAACTCCATTAGACGCCACAGAATAAAGAACATCTTCTGCAAGGTTGAGGTACTTCCCCAGGCGGGCTGCTCAAAATATTGATCATCATATCCTGCTGGGCTCTACTTCAAGAAAATATGTCACGATTAGTCTCTGCATACCATGTTCGCTCAAAATATCTTTAAAGTCCTTTCCATCACCAATTCTCGTAAAATTCCGTCACCAATTTCCACGAGCATCTTTTATGTTATCTCGCAGGTCATTCATCTGTCTTACAAGTATTACTGATACTAGTTATATTTTTGTGTCTATTCAGTTCTCAACGGCAGTCTAAATCATACTTTATACGCTTTAGCCTGTAATATCCCACTACTGGGCATAGGCCTCTTTCCCCGTGTAGGAGAAGGAGCTTAATCCACTACGCTACTCCAATGCGGGTTGACGGATATATTCCCTACTATGAGTAACGATCTGTTACATCCCTGTACTGTAGGGATTAATAACGAGTAAGTGCTTCATCAGCACCTTTAACTCCATAGATTTATCCCATAGTAAAGTTCAAGCTCAGTTCGGATCTGATCGCGGAACCATTAACACTTGCCGAATTTCTCACGTCTAAGTTGTCCTACATTAATTATATTGTAAATTAATTAGTGTTAATAAATAAATTCTTTTTTAAAAAGATTTTAATTTTTCCAATGATAACATTTGGTGGCAGCGGTGGGATACCGAAAACATTCCATAGTGCCTAATAAATAAGGATCCCAATAAAATAAAAACGTGCAAGTGAGTGAGTGAGTGTCTAAATCCAGAAGTTCCCGATCCGAACTCAACCCAAGGTCATAGCATTGGCCATTCTAAACCGGAAAAATCCCGGTATCCTGAATCACGAAGAGAGTCCATTGTGCAGCAAGCGGTATCTAGCTGTTGAGGCATACACGCCTGACGCAGCTCTGTATCCAGCACCGACCTAATCAACGTGACATCCCGACGGCATCCGGACACCGAGTCCAGCTGTTAAACCCAGGTTCCAGTCAAATCAAAGATGAAGTGTGTGAAACTATTCCTGTGAGTCGAACTATTTCATTATATTTATCCAGTAATTATCGTGAACAATTTCCAGTGAAAAACCTTTTATATGTGTAGTCATAATTTACATGTTTATAGAAATATTAAGGCATCTTATAATTTAATTTGTTAATATTTATTAAATTGAAACCAAATTGTAATTCAATATAATTCAACGCAGTCATTCTTATCAATAATTTCTTATAACTATTATCGCATCCGTAGCGTATCGATTTCATTTGTATTATAATATCTTAGAATACTATACTACTCCTGTTTACAGGTTTCGTCTACTCTTAATTTTATTTTTCATATAGATATTTTTTTTTTTACATTCTTTTTTTTTTGTTTTGTTGTTTTGTTTTGTTCAAAATGTCGAAATCAGATTCCAAAAAGGAATTGAGAGAGACTCGAGTAGAAGAAGAAGAAATCCCATTAAATACTATATTAAAATTTATAAAACCTTTTACCGGTGACCGAGATAAACTTACTGCCTTTTTAAGGAATTGCGACAGCGCAATCTCCTTGGCATCTCCACGACAAGAAGATTTAATTCTAAAATACATCCTCAGTCAATTAGAGGGTAAAGCTGAAACAGCTTGTTCCATAAAAGACTTCGATTCCTGGGCATCTTTAAAAGAATTTCTTAAAACCCAATTCGGTGAGCGTAAACATTACGCCCACCTTCTCACAGAATTACAAGACTGTAGACAAGGCAATCTAGAAACTGTTAGCCAGTTCTCCCTTAGGGTAGAAACTTGTTTGCAGAAATTATTAACTGAGGTCACGGTTTCTAATTCTAAGAAAATGGAGCTAGCGGGTAGGTTAGCAGCTATGGAGGACCTTGCCCTTCATACTTTCACACTAGGTTTACATCCCCGCATTTCCAACCTAGTAAGGTGTAGAGACCCTAAGAATTTAAATGATGCTATAAACTGTGCCATATCGGAGGAGAAAATTCAACAGTTCTCTTCCCGCAATAATTTCAAACAAAAATCCAATGAAACAATCCCCAAAAGAAATGACTTTAATGACAGACCCCGATCAAATCATAATATTAATAATGCCAAAAATCAATATGCCCCTTCCCCTTCTAAAGAAGCGCCGTTTTGCAGGTATTGTAGGAAAATCGGTCATACCTTAGATAATTGTAGGCTCCGCGAATATAATAATAAAAAACATTCGAATGGACCTACTAGAACATTTACACCTTACCAATCAACTTCAAAAGCGAATGATTATAAACCAGGTCCCCGCATAAATTACGCAGAAAATGACGAAATTCAAGGTGAGTATGAAACGGATAAAAATTTAAACTAATTACTGCCCCGTATAAGTATCGCACGGGTCAGTCTCTTCCTATTAAAGTCGATACTCATGCCAAATCAAAGACCAATGGACAGGGTAACCAGCCCCAAACTCACGGTCATTCATTCAAAAAGACCAATGGACAGGGTAACCAGCCCCAAACTCACGGTCGTTCCTTCCAAAAGACCAATGGACAGGGTAACCAGCCCCAAACTCACGGTCATTCATTCAAAAAGACCAATGGACAGGGTAACCAGCCCCAAACTCACGGTCATTCCTTTAAAAAGACCAATGGACAGGGTAACCAGCCCCAAACTCACGGTCATTCCTTCAAAAAGACCAATGGACAGGGTAACCAGCCCCAAACTCACGGTCATTCCTTCAAAAAGACCCATGGACAGGGTACTCAGCCCCAAACTCGTGGTCTTTCTTCTACACAGGCCCATGGACAGGGTAGTCAGCCCCAAACTCGTGGTCTTTCTTCTACACAGGCCCATGGACAGGGTAGTCAGCCCCAAACTCGTGGTCTTTCTTCTACACAGGCCCATGGACAGGGTAGTCAGCCCCAAACTCGTGGTCTTTCTTCTACACAGGCCCATGGACAGGGTAGTCAGCCCCAAACTCGTGGCCTTCCATGTGAAAAAAATTCTCAAATTGAACAAATTTACGAAATTAATACCAAAAGAAAGTATTTACCTTACGTCGTAGTCCAAACATCTGCTAATAAAAATCCACTTACCTTTCTCGTAGACTCTGGAGCATCCCTTTGCATCTTAAAAAATGATTGCATAACCAATCCAACACAGCTATGTGATACCGATGTCAAAGTAAAAGGTATAGACTCAAAAGATGATAGTCCTATAAAAAGTTTAGGTTACCTTAATTTAGAACTACAATTCTCTCAAGATCTTCAAATAATACATAAATTCCATGTCTTTGATAGCATTAACTTACCTTATGACGGTATAATAGGCAATGACTTCTTCATACAAAATGCCTGTAGTATTAATTATGACTCAAAATCCCTTGAAATAAAAGATAATAATATTAAATTATCATTTAATGAACCTTCCTATACTATTATGCCTCGAACAGAAACAGTAATTGAATGCTCTGTTAAAAATCCTGAAATGAAAGAAGGGATAATACTTGACCAACACATTTCGGACTCATTGCTTGTATCTAATTGTATAGTAAAATTAAAAAACAATAATAGAATTAACCTAACAGTACTTAATGTATCAGATGAACCTATACATATAAATTCGAATTTATTATTCACATTATCCCCAATTGATTATACCGAATTAGGACATAGAAGACAAGGTCAAATAGGAACTAATAGTCTTAAAAGAAGCTTACAATTATTCCAACTCATTCAAACATCACACTTAAATACTGAAGAAATCGATAACCTAAAAGAAATTTGTAATCAATATGCCGATATATTCCATTTACCAGACGATGAACTGACCTCAACAGATGTCGTCCAACACGAAATTCAAACGACAACTTCGCAACCGATTAGTGTCAAATCATATAGATTTCCGGAAGTACACAAAGAAGAAGTAAAGTCTCAAATAACAAAAATGTTAAACCAAAACATTATCCGACCTTCAAAATCTCCATGGTCATCACCTATTTGGATTGTACCAAAGAAATTAGATTCATCTGGACAAAGAAAATGGAGGATTGTAATAGATTATAGAAAACTAAATGACATAACGATTGGAGAAAGTTATCCTATCCCTCAAATTAGTGAAATATTAGATCAATTAGGCCAAAGTAAATATTTTTCGACGCTACTTAGCGTCCGGGTTTCATCAAATAAATATGAATCCTAAAGATGCACCCAAAACAGCATTTAGTGTACCACAAGGTCATTTCGAATTTAATCGAATGCCCTTTGGTCTTAAAAATGCTCCTGCAACATTCCAGAGAACAATGAACACTGTCCTATCTGGGTTACAGGGTATACATTGTTTTGTGTACCTAGATGATATCGTTGTCTACTCTCACGACCTGTCTTCCCATATCGAGAAACTATATCTAATTTTCGAAAGATTAAGAAACTTTAACCTCAAACTACAACCCGATAAATGCGAGTTCCTTCGCAAAGAAGTCGCATACTTAGGTCACATAATTAGTGACAAGGGAGTTAAACCTAACCCCGATAAAATTAAAGCTGTCATGCAGTTCCCTGTACCGCAATGTCCTAAAGATATCAAGTCTTTCCTTGGCTTAGCTTCTTATTATCGTCGTTTTATTCCAGAGTTTTCAAAATATGCTAAATCATTAACAAATCTCCTCAAGAAAGATGTTCCTTTTAATTGGACAAATAGTCAACAATTAGTTTTTGAACAACTCAAAGAAAAACTAGTCACAGCTCCGATTCTTATATATCCAGATTTTACAAAACCGTTCCTTTTAACTTGTGATGCATCTAATTATGCCATCTCAGCCGTTCTCTCACAAGGCGATATAGGTAAAGATAGACCCATCGCTTACGCATCCCGAACATTAAATAAGGCAGAATGTAATTACAGTGTTACCGAAAAAGAATGTTTAGCAATCGTCTACGGCACAAAGACCTTCCGTCCCTATCTGTTTGGTCGTCGGTTTACGGTAATCACAGACCATAAGCCTCTGAATTGGCTTTTCAACTGCAAAGACCCCGGATCGAGGTTAGTACGTTGGCGTCTAAAATTAGAAGAATACGACTATGAAATTCAATATAAAAAGGGTAAAATGAATTCAAACGCAGATGCACTCTCGAGATATCCAGTTAACCCTGTACAAGAACAAAATGATCAAAATCCTACAGCTGATTCTAATAGACTTGAAAACTTACCTGAAACTATTGATTTACCTGACAGCCTTGATTTACCTGACAACCTTGACTTACCAGATGACTTTGTACTCCCTGAAGATTTAGAACTGCCGGAGGATTTTAATATTCCTACTCCGCCATCTGTCGATAGTAACGTTGGCAACGATGACACATACTCTAAATGCATGAAAACTTTAAATAATAGATTAATAAAATTTGATACTAAAATTGAAGAACATAACGAAAGTCTATTAAAAACAAAAATTAAACATGTAGTCATTCCTACTTCTATTGACCTCGACGAATCAAATCATTACGTTGCAGATATTATTGGTAACTTATCGGAATCCACAGAATTTCTATCTAAAGAAAGAACCCTACACTCATTTGTAACATTTCAGAAGGACAATACAAATTATTATTTATTATTCGTTAAAGTATACCATTATGAAAAGAATACTTATGAAGATATCTTTAAAAGCTTAATTAATCTAAAAACCGAATTTATTGCAAACAACGTTACAGAATTTAGTATAACAGATTTTCGCAATCCTTTTGATGTACATACATTTACAAAAATATATAACATAATTACGTACCTATTCCATAATACAAATATAATTATCCACATTTACAAAAATTCCATTATATATCCAGCGATGACTGAGATAAATAAAATCTTAAAAGAGAACCATGATATCCCTATCTCGGGTCATCTGGGTTCTAATAGAATGTTAAATAGAATCCAGGAACGATACTACTGGCGAAACATGCGCAGTGATGTCGAAAATTATGTCCGCAAATGTGAATTATGCCAAACTAATAAAGCCCTACGTAAAGTTAGCCGAGCTCCTATGCAGATTACAAGTACATCAACACAACCCTTTGAACGTGTCGCGCTAGATCTCGTTGGCCCTCTCCCGGAGGCCGGACCTTCTAAATATAAATTTATACTTACACTACAGGATGACCTTACAAAATATTCAGCTGCATATCCCTTACCAAACGCCACGGCTGAGGAATCTGCCGAGTGCCTTATCCACTTCATCTGCCAATTCGGCATACCGAAATCTATCTTAACAGACCAGGGTACAAACTTCACAGCTGAATTATTTAAACAAACGTGCACTTTTCTCAAAATTAAACAACTTTGGTCCAGTCCTTATCACCCACAAACTCAGGGTGCTCTTGAACGTAGTCACTCCACTCTAAAGGAGTATCTTAAGTCCTTTATAAATGAACACCAAGATAATTGGCCAAGGTATGTTTTCACTGCAATGCTCACGTATAACACTACAGTTCACTCAACAACAAATTTTACCCCATATGAATTAGTTTTTGGCCATAAACCCTTTATCCCGTCCTCTATTTACGATACTTCCTTAGAACCGACATATAATAGCTATGTACGTGTTCTACAACAACGTTTACAGCTTTCTAGAGAAAAGGCTCTAGGGAATATATTAAAATCAAAATCGATTTCCAAATCATATTATGACAAACGAACTAAGCCCATTAAGTATAAAATAGGCGATATGGTGTATGTAAAAAATCATTTACGGCTCCGTAAGGCCTTATCACCCATATGGAAAGGTCCCTTTAAAGTTGTCCGAATAAACGGAAACAACACATTGACGTTACTAATAAATCGTCGACACGTAAAGTATCATTACGATGAGCTCAAACTAGCGGAAACTAATTCCGAATAAACATATTTTATCATAAGATTTTATATTTTACATTTTATATTTTACATTTTATTTTTATTGAATTATATTGATACATTTCAAACTAATTGTTACTTAAGCGTAGATATAGTTATTTAGACGTAATATAGATAATAAATCTAGATTCTATCACATTCCAGAATTACCACGGTGATTAACTTCGTTGTCGCATCAAATATTATAGAACAGATAAACGAAAGTCCCGGAATCTATTTCGACTCAGCGGGTTCTATTAAAATCACGGATGATTACCTTCATGTATTAATTCCCATTGACATTAGTTACATAAAACCTCACATCGATAATATAAGAACCATCTTAGGAACCGCTAGATTCTTCTGTCAACAGAGTGGATATAACAATAATTCTAAATGTCATAATTATTTGTTACCCTTGGTGCCGCGTCTTGACAGTATTCTAAGAGATTATAGTGCTATATCACATTTGATTTCGGATAAAGATAAAAGATCTGCGTGGTTTGCTGGTATTGGGTCCGCATTTAAACAGATAATAGGAACAATGGATGAGAATGACGCAATCAGATACAATAATGCCATTCAAACTTTAGATGATAATAATAAAAAACTTGCTTCTCTTGTTAAGGATAAAATTCTGATGACAAATGCAGCCATAAATAATCATAACGAAACCTTAAAAGCTATTAAAATCAATGAAGCCCGTTTGAATAGCGCTATTGAATCCTTAAATATTGGTGTTAACGACCTATCCAATACAACATCAATACTATATGTAGAATCGAAGATGAACGAAATTTATAATGAGTTATCTTCTAGTTTATTTACTCTATCATTTAGAATCGAGAATGTCATCGACTCTATTATGTTTACTAAAAGCCACTCGATTCACCCATCTGTTATTACACCAACACAACTCTACGAAGAATTATCTCATAATGTTAAAAATTTAGATAATAATTTAGAATTACCTTTAAGTTTAAGTCTAAATAGTATACATTCTTTAATTAACTTAGCGCAGCTGTCATGCTACTACGTAAATAAGGAAATTGTGTTTGTAATTAAGATACCATTAGTTACTAGAATAGAATACAGTTTGTATAAAACTATACCTGTACCGATTCCACATGACAAAAACCATCCTTATTCCTATGCGATGGTGATTCCAAATTGTAATTACATAGCTATAAGTAGAGATAAGACAACATATATATATCTTAATGATTTAAGAGATTGTGTTAATATTATTAATGATATTCATATCTGTAACAAATTGAATGCGTATTCAGTTCAAAATATCCCTACTTGTGAAACAGAAATTTTATGTAATATGTTAGATAAATTACCTCAGCAGTGTAAAACTAAAATAATTCATGGAAAAATCGATATCTGGCAAGAACTAACTGGTAATAGATGGATATTTGTTGAGACCGATCCTATTAAACTCACTGTTGAATGTCAAGGGCAAATATCAGATTTTAAATTAATAGGTACTGGCATATTGAATTTACCGCCAAGCTGTAAAGCCTTCTGCAGAAATAAAGAATTTTCAACTAGAAATAACTTTAGTATAACTGTAAAACCTGTAACGTCAGATTTTAACTTAATTAATGACCCTTGCTGTGATGAAATGAAATTTAAATCTCAAGAACCAAAATTGAAACCAATAAAATTAATTGAGGCAAATTTGGAAAAACTTACAAATGTCGCAAATGAGCAATTTATGACAGATATCGATAAAATATTAAATGAGCCTAATCCACTTGTCAAATACGATTCACATTATCCTATACTTACATACTGTATAATTGTTTTAATTTTAATTTTTATATGTTTTAAAATTTACCAGAAATTTGGCAATTGTTTTAACTTTAAATCAAAAGATATTACAAATCTAGATACAACAATCGGTCCTAGTCAGGAAACAGAGGAAATACCAGTTCCAAGACTCAGGATAATTGCCTGAAACTTAGCATTAAAAATGTAAGTTTCCTCTTATCGGGGGGGCTGTTACATCCCTGTACTGTAGGGATTAATAACGAGTAAGTGCTTCATCAGCACCTTTAACTCCATAGATTTATCCCATAGTAAAGTTCAAGCTCAGTTCGGATCTGATCGCGGAACCATTAACACTTGCCGAATTTCTCACGTCTAAGTTGTCCTACATTAATTATATTGTAAATTAATTAGTGTTAATAAATAAATTCTTTTTTAAAAAGATTTTAATTTTTCCAATGATAACAGATCGCTATCAAGTGTACATGATAACAACCGGGACCCGACGGCTTAACGTGTTCTCCGCGGTACGGTGGGGAGACCCACAAGGACTGCACAAACACCCAGACCACGGCAAACACCTGTATGGCCAATACAAATGTTTGTCATGTGTGGGGATCGAACCCGCAACCGCCAGCGCAACAGGTACAATCCATGGCTGTAACCGTTGCGCCAACGCGGCGTCTAAATTATACTTTAATAAGGCATAAATATTGCCTATTTCCACTTCAGGCACACATTTTTCTACAACAATATCATCAAACCTTGAAAGTAAATACATATGTAGAAAAAATAATATTTAACAGACCTGCATTTCATCATGTTTCTATATACCGTAACAATTTCTACACAAAAGACTGCAAATTGTTTTGCTTCAACGCCGCTAACAGCTATCGAACTGAATCTCAACAAATACACAACACAAAACAGGCAATCTAAAATGTTATTGTTTGTGGGCGTTCTTCCAGATATGTTGAGCTCTGTCTAGTTCTCTCGACTTTATTTGGTTTTGCATCAACAACTAGAAATAACATATACTTAGACTAAGCTAGCGTGCTTCGCGATACAACAAGTTTGTGGCACGCTTTTTTAATTAGAATCGCATTGCGGTAAGTTTATCACAAGAATTTTTACAATATATCATACCACTATTCAAATACTGAAACTAAAACTGAGGTAGGGCACAACAGGAATTTCCTGCTCAAAATATGGAGCAGCCCAACTGGGGTAGTACCTCGACCTTACAGAAGATCACAGCAAAATAATACTGTTTTCAAGCAGTATTGTGTTCCTGTTGGTGAGTAAGGTGGCCAGAGCTCCTGGGGGGATTGGGGATTGGGTCGGCAACGCGCTTGCGATGCTTCTAGTGTTGCAGGTGTCTATAAGCTACGGTAACCGCTTACCATCAGGTGAGCCGTACGCTTGTTTGCCGACCTAGTGACATAAAAAAAATACTATTGTCACATATTTTGTGAAAAATCTGAGTGAATCCAGTCTCTGTGAATGCTGGCAGTCTCTTAAAACTAACGCTTTAAGTTGAATCAAGCGATGGACCAGCTTTTGCGGATGTAACATAAAAGCTTATTTATCGCCTCAATAATCTATTTATCTCTCTGATTTTCCTTACTAAATACAATTTTGAAGTAAATTACAAGCGATTAATGTCGTAAGTCGTTTATAGCTATAATCAAAAATATTTGGAAAATCCATAACTGCACGACTCCACGCAATTCCCCTTAATAACTTGTTTAGGAACTAATAATCGACCATACAACGATAATAAATTCGATTCGTTGTTTTAGTTCTTGCAGATAATCATAGATGGCTCTGATTATATATTATTATGATAGAAACGCTAAAATATTTACTGTAAAAAATTTAAGATTTTTTCAGCCTTCCTATGCATCAAGCTTCTAAATTATTAGTCTTGAAAAAAAACAGCTTATTTCGTCAAGTTGTTCTTGTATTATTTTACTATCATCAGTACATCCAAAACGGTGACGTCCAACATAATATTTTTATTCGATTATTTTTACTACAAAAATATTTAATAAACTAACTTCAAATGATTTTTAGTTTGATGTGTATTCTGCATAAAAGTGTGTATTTATAGCGTATTATTTCATTGTTATAAAAATAAAGAAGTTTAAGAATAAGCGCTTCCCGTATTTTTCATTTAGTGAGAGTAGAGGCGTGCAATCGATACATTATTATAATGGAGTAATGAGGTTTGTGGGTTTTGTACAAAATAGATGATTCGATTGAATTGATGTTCGGTTGTAGGAACATAATTAATCATTATTAATAATTAAACTCATAACCTCATGCACAAATGTTAAATTAACATTGTCTCTACGGTGACAAGAGGGTTGGATATTTTTCTGTCAGTTTATTGAAATTCTAATTTAACGGGGATATGTTGCTAGAATTCTAAACACCATTTCACATGGACATGATTTGTAAATAATTTATCTGCTTAGTTTATTATATTTAATATATATTTGTTTATTATATTGTATATATTATTATATTTTCATGAATAGGAAACATATTTCAACTGAGTTTTTTTAACTATATGTATAATAATTTGTTCACACACAGGAGCGTTACTACAACTATTTGACTGTCTAAATACTTTATGTACGTATTCAGATCCTAGAAAATAATATAAAAGGGTCCCTGTATTAACATTTAAATTACATTATAACTTAGTAGAGGTGTGGATTCCGCACGTAACTTCTTAACTGTTAGGTTACCCTGAGAATGTTAACTATGGACACAAAGGGAGGCACAAAGTGGAATACAAAATATTTACTATATACTTTCACTAGCTAACTTTATGTCATACATATTAAATAGGCCTCATATTTTACTTATAATATAATATTTTAATATTTTATCAAAGTTTTAACATTTATAAATACATAAGGATCTTTCATTATTCCTTACATATTTGTAAGTTTTGTTTAAGTGGTGACGTCATTCTAACCACTTAATTAACTTGACTTGTTAAGAAGAGTATTTAATACTACATATTAATTATGAGAAGGCTAGTGAAACTATCAGTCTTTGCGTAGCTTAAATTTACTACTAAAGAAATTAAATGTACGGTTATATAAGAAATTACTATATTTCTTAAGAAAATTAAACATACATACCAACAATTATACAATTATACTTTTGTTCTTGCCCAGAGTCATATAGCACGGAAAAGAAAAGAAACAAGCGTGCTTATTCCAAAAATTCCGATGTATATTCATGTTGCAGAATGTTACATAATTAAAATGTAATAAAAAGATTCTTCATCTAAGCCAGTTCCTGACTTAAGTTCCAAAGGGTACGTAATTGGAATGAGATGGACGCTTCAAATCCCTAGGCTCGTTGTTATTGCACAAACTAAGTCTTTCCTTTTCTTTACAAATATGGAACAAAATACACGAAAAACTTAAATTTGTTGATGGTGTAGTCAAATTCGGATTTGGAATTTTCCGTTTTTGCGTATGTAACTTTGTCAACCAAGGGTCATGATGTTTTATTACAAATATTACTTAAGCGCTTAAGTTTGTCTACGATAATAATGCCTTAAACAGCACTAATGTCAGCTTAATATAAATAATATTATGAACATTACATATAGTAAGTAAAAATGGTCATAATATTGTATAATACTATGTAGGAGTTTATCAATCGAGTATAGATAACCAAAACAACATATCTGAGACATGTCAAGGAATACATTTTTAGTAAAACTTTACTTTTTTACTTTTTGCTTCCGTTGCGCCACTTCTGATACATTCATTTTGATGTTGCTATAGAATTTCTTGGCAGATCCCCAAATCCAGTCGATCGATTGAGTTATACCGAGGAATAAAAACTAACCAACTGCAAGTCTGTAATACACGAAACAAGTGCAAAAATGAAACGTTTACTTGAAACTATTTATTTTTAGAGCAGAAGGTATGAAATTTGTAAATAAAAAAGTTTTTCTTGGTTTCAGAACCTGAAAGATCAAATTTTGACAACGAACGTGTGGCTTGAACATGTAAGTCCTTCGCATTTTTTTATTACCTGAACGTTTCAGAAAACTTGATATATTAACACATTATTTAACAAATTACTTTTCCAAAGTAATTTATCATTAAGAATATTACGCTTATGACTGCGAAGGCTCAAATTTAAATTTAGCGTGGGTTTTGATCTCGATACACCTTCTAGAAATGATTTATTTTTATTCAATAAACAGTTGTAGCGATGTCGTTACGAAGTCGTTTGGTATACACATAAATAAGCAATGCAGACGATGTCGAAGGCATCACTTACTTGTCAAATAAAACACATTAAAATGTTCAATATGACATCGTTAGGTCATCAATAGGCAACTGATTATAAGTGGAAAAATCTAGTGTACCTAATGCTAGTGTAATTTTCTCCCGCCTTTATTTATTATACTGAAAGGCTCCTTAATAATGGTAGAAACATTACAGGAATGGGAGGACCACAAATTTAAATGGGACCCTTTGGAATACGGCGGTGTGAAGGAACTTTATGTTCCCTCGGAGCACATTTGGCTTCCGGATATCGTTCTGTATAACAAGTAAGTGGATACAAAAAGCCTTTAGCGTTTTACTATATTTATGATCTCAAGGCGTTGCTTCTAGGTTTCTAAGTGAATGGAGGTTAGAAACCCTTTTTGACTCGGTGTTGTTTTTTTTTAAATATATTTTCATAAAAATGACATTTTCTTAATATTTGTAATCAGTTTAAAACAATATTTAAGACATTACATACATTTCTATTATAATAAATAAATATCTACACAATACACACACGGTCGTCTGTTCCTAAAGATAGCAACTTAATGCTTATGTTATAGGTAACAGCCCACTGCTATATAGCTACTTTTTTCGATAAACATACTTATAAATAATACATATATAAATATATAAATAAATGTTTATATTACATCCAGACTCGGGGTGGGAATCGAACCCACAACCCTCGGAGCAGAAAGCAGGGTCACTACAAACTGCGCCAATGGGCTAGTCAGTATTATCTGAATCTTTACATATTTGATTTTTGAAATATTGTCTAATAATGCGATTTTTTTCTGGTCTGTGTAAATTGTTGTTTGTGACATTGACATTTAAAACCTATTTCCAGTTTCAAATTACTGGATACAAAATTTTAAATATATACCGAAATAATTATATATAAACTAACTATATAAATTATAAATTATTTTTTTTAAGAAAAATAGTTTATTAAACATTATACACATACATTTTACATTTCAAAACTTAAGAACTTAATATTTACAGATAGTTTTGGAATAAATGTATATAATATCATATTTTTATTAAATATACCGAAATAATTATAAATTAATTATATATAATTATTTCGGTATATTTAATAAAAATAATTAAAAAAAAATATTTCGTCACGTAATACAATTAATATCTTTTACATATGTATATAAAGAAAATCACGTTATGAGTTGCAATGCCAGTTTGTCGTTACGTCAACTTTAATGCAAACCTCGATGTTCATGTTTCTAATTATAACAGCTCGAAACAAGTTAGACGGTACAATGCAATTTGGTGCTAGGTAATGTCCTAATGAATGTTCGCCAACTAAGTTCGTCGGGATGGGCTGTTATGCGCCAATTGCTAGACTCATACGTACAGTCGGAAGCGACTATCGAGTCGAATTGTTTACGAGGCGGGTTGTAAAAACGCTGGCTGTTTGTTCAGTGGGCCAACTACGTCAATAGATGGTAAATATGTTAGTTTGGGTTATTTTTGTGTCTTATCAGCCAATTTATATTTTAAAAGAAGATTTAATAACTTAATAATGTTTTGAAAATATTTCGACACGTTGTCAGCAACTGGCAACGATCGCGGGTTCTATATTTCTTCATATTATTATGACAAATGTCTAAGCGTTTTTGTTTATATATAAGCGTGTGTTTTCGAACTCCTAATATAGTGCTCTAGGGCTACTGGAGGCAGCTGAATATGAAGCGTTTATGTTATGATTCTATATACCAAGTAAAAAAAAACATTTTAAATGTTAAAGGAAACGTAGAATATATTTCATATGATTTTTAATTACGTAATTTTATATTCCGGTTCATAATTTGATTTGCGGATCTTTTCAGCTTTGCATTTTAATCAGTAAGAGGCAAACATTATGTCACTACTATTATAATATAAAATACAGTAATGGCCGTATACACTGAGCTAAGGCAGGCACTTGTTAAAGAGAATTATTCGAAGCTAAATCACCACGCTTCTCCACTGCAGTAAGAGAATATGCATTACACTATTATCTGGTTAATATTTCTTTAACAATATCATAAAATACATTGATAATAAATAATTGGCTAACATTATAATATTAAAACCTTATGAAGTTAAAATCTATTTTAACTAAAGTAAAATAAAGGAACTGACTGACAGCAAACCCTCAATCGTTTTAGATGTGTATATTAAAAAATATTAAAATTTATAGTAAGACACATTTGTTGGGACATATTGGACGTATTTATTTGTACTGTTAGATGTTTGTCGTCGCTTAAATTGTAACTTTTGGTTGTGTTTCATGATATCTATCTCGAATGTCATTATAATAGACTTGTGGCTGGGTGTCTATTTCCAAATAAGGTGCTACTTTGTTTACAGCCCCGATGATGCCTTTAATTCTGCAGAACATCAGCTTTATTCGGGTGTAACAAATCCCAGCCCAGGTAATAAAGTTAAATCTGATCTTAGACGGCTAAACAAACACCTTAGACGGCCTTTTAATCACAATATCTTCAATTAGCTACCGAGACTCATGAATGCTGCTACCGCTTCAACAATACCACTGTTCAATTTTGTAATTAAATTCGTTATGATAACATCCAAATTAAGATACGCAACATACCCAAATTGCGATATGATGGAGCATCTATGTGTATAAAAGTGACTCATTAGACTTTAGACTTTAACTAGAAGTTAAAAATAAAAACTAAAATAGTAGACAGTCGGCTAGTTAATTTTTATTTACAGTTTTTAAAAATTCCAATCGAATTAGAATCGATTCTGGTTGCTCTTTTCTGGATATAAATGTTGTTAAGTAAGGTTTTCAGAGATATACACTGGTAGTTACTCTCCTGATTTTCCTAAATGTGATGTGTTAATTTTTTCTTTAGAATTGGATTTATTGAAATTTATAACAGCTGCAAAAAGTTGATTTCTCAAAATAGATGTTGATAATTTTACTAATACTGTTTCGCTTATATATTATTATTTATTTATTTTAGCTACATGCCTATATTTACTAATACCTCCTTTTTCAAATGTTATTTTTATTACATTACTTACCTTTTTACTGTTTTAATCAATTTTAAATTTTTATACTCAGGTATGCAGTGTAATTCGACGATATTTGATTTCGTTTCTTTTTCTAGAACTTCAATTGTTGATGATATCTATTATTTCTCTATTTATTGTTAGTTATTTTTAATAAAGTTAAAAAAGTAGCACCTAACAAATATTTTAACATATAATTATATCTTTCTTTTTTTAATTTTAAGGTAACCTTTTTTAAAATAATATTCGCATAAATCAATGTTAGGCAAACGAAGTTGAATAAGCTGATACACGTAAAACAAACAAGCACTTAACTGTTGCAAAATACTGAGGGTATATATTTACATAAATCTATTTAAAAAAGAAATATTTATATGTATTTTAGGTGTTATGGTCAAAACACTATATAAAATGTATGTTAGAAATAGATGCTTTATTTTTACTTGTTATATTCGATTTATAAATACAATAATAACCTATAAAATCGCGAAAACTTTATGTATAAGTTATATATGTCATCGGCCAAATCAAAACACATACAAAAGTGTTTTTATTCAATCGCATTTTTTTTTAAAGATGATGATTCAAAAAAAATCTCTATGTATACACATTATTATTTCAAACGATATTAAAAATACAAACAAACTGCATAAAAACCCTTATACAATATATAGTTAAAATATAACCGCTTTGGTGTATTGGTACAAGTAGTCGCCTAAAACACCAACGGTTTGCGGGATTGATTAGCGCTCGGGATAGATATTTGTAATTGTACAAATATTCATTTCCGGTTTGGATGTGTCTGCTTGTGCTCTCTCCACCGTGTCTCGGAGAACACGATAAGCTGTCGGACCCGGTTGTTAACATAAATACCTGATAGCGATCGATACTCATAGTAGGAAATATACCCGCTAATCTGCAATGGAGCAGCGTGATAGATTAAGCTCCAATACTTATCCTCCATGTAGGAGAAAGAGGCATATGCCCCACATTGGGATGTTACAGGCTGAATGCAAGTTCAAAATACAAATGATTAGTAAACAATTTGCAAATAGTGAGACGAACATGTAAATAAACCATCCCTCTTTGTATACGAAGTCCAGTTCCAATGTTAAGTCAACAGCTAGGTAAACAAACCACGACAGCGCGTGGGAAAAACCGTCAGAAATTGTAACGCTTAAAGTTAATTGATAGTAAATATCGACAAGAAAGCGTTGGCGAATGATACATCATGTTGTGTCAAAACAGAAAGGCGACCTATTAATCATGGGCTAGATTGAGAGAGCGACGCACGTGCGACCAATCTTACGCTACGGCGGCGACTTTAGATGCGGTCTAATTGAAAGGAGTCATGGTCTGAAAATCGCTTAAGCTTGAGACGTGATTTCTTTTTTACTATCTTTAGTTTCTTTTTCACTATCGTGAGTTTCTTAAGGTTTTTGAAGTGAAACTTATAATTAATTAATTAATTAAGGGTAAAATTATAATTAATTATTATTAAGATTAAAATTAATTTTACGAATGAAACATGTAACGTTTTGATGAAAATGCAACATTTTTGTCGAACGACAGTTAATTTTATTTTTGGTAGGTACGAGTAGAGCTACCTAGCGTGCACTATAGAAACTACAAAGTTTGGCGCTGGAACGTTAATCTAAAGCTTTAGATTTCTATAAATATAAACAAGACTTAAAAATTAGTTTGCTAAAGAAGTTTTACTTCTGACTGTATTATGTTTATTGTATTAGCTGAAAATTATTTCGGACTTAAATGAATTAAATTCATAATTATTTAAGGAAAAACTCTTGCTTTTAACTTTACGTGTAGAAATATAGAATATATAACATAATTATATATCTGAAGTGGTCTTAATTTTTTAAATATTATTCTTTCTTATTAAGCAACGCTCTCATATTTACTAAATTAAAATGATTACAGCTTTTTTTCTGATAATTTTAATTTCTCCTTTTACCCTCCTAAGGGTGACTGAAACTACTATTTATTGGTTTTGTTAGTCTAACTTTAAGCATGGGAGAACTCCGATATAAACTTTTGCCCCGTATTTCATCCCTTTTCTGGATCAAACGTCATTAATGGTCGGCTCAAAGATGATGAATTAGTCAGACAAAAAATAACATTTTATTATATAAATTCAACTAAAAGTAGTAATGTGAACAAGTAACAATTTAGTAACAATGAACTTAGTTTGTTGTTGCCTATGTCATAAATATGCATATATTTTCGATATTTATACATTTACTAGCGGACCCGGCAAACGTTGTCCTGCCCAGAAAACAGCTACCAAATTTGATTGCTTACATACCGATAGCAGTGCCACCTACCGAGTCCAATTGAGAAAAAAACTACCCTATCTCCTCCCCAAAAACTCCCAAGTTGGACAAATTACAAATGCTTACAAAATTTTATAAAAATTGGTTCAGTAGTTTCGAAGTTTATCGCTAACGTAAATCGTGACACGAAATTTTTATAAATATAGATAATTATTTACCAAAATATACAAACAAAATAATTTTTAGTCAGAAAAAATACAAGCATACAACGATGTTGAATGATAAATAAGTATAATTTTAAAGTAACAAACACAATATTGTTTAAATTGTACTTTATATAGCAATTGTACTAAATTATTGTATGGAATATAGACAGCTAAGTGCACTGTATCGCATAATATCATTATGAACGCCTCGAACTATACGTAGCGCATGTCCGCCCATTCACGTATGACTTGCCACTTGACGTCTATAAAGTAACTGTTACGTATGGTAGGCAATCTTGAGATATATTATGGAATAGATAATCTTAGCATGCGAATTTTCAAATGGCCGGATTTAGACGATGGATGGGAGCATTAGATGCTTAAGCGACGTAACCTGTCTACGTACGTAGCCGTACCTTATGTGCGTTCAGAAGATAAACCGGAAAGCGGATTCGGGTTTCTTCAATCTCAACAACATTTTAGCCTATACTTTAACCAAACCGTATCGCGTTATAAATGTGTCATGTATTTCACCCAAACCAATGTCATTTATAAGAAGCAGCACTCCCTCTCAACAGAAAAATATACAAAATTGCACTATAGTTTTTATCTTTATTTATTCGTTCAAAAAAATACAAATTTAGTGCTCTTCTAGACTGAGTGCAAATTGTTTCAAACTTTCATTACAATTTGGCAAATTTCTGGGGTTTTATACACATATAACTGTTCATTATATAAGTACATATGAAAATATTGTAATAGTGTTAAATAAACAATGTTGTGAGATAATAATGACAAAATTGGTGTACATATGATTCAAGTAACATATGCTTTTTGATTGCCCTTTTTATAGCTACAATACATGTGTGATTCATATTTCTTTTAAAAAACGAGCTTGCTTTAGACCACACGACTGAAGTAAAACTTCTTTAGCAATAGGCCTTCACTGTTTCTTAGATATACGAAACGTAACTGGCTATGAGAGAATGAGAGAAAAAAAGTGTGCTCGCATCTCTCTCCCTTGCTCCATTCGCCTCGCCCGACCACACTTTTCGTGAAGCTTTTGTCACGCATTCACTAGCTTAGTTCCCAAGTCAAGCGTGTGTTAAGAAGTTTTACTTCAAAAAGTGAGTCTACGTCAGAAAATTCATCAAAGCTATTATAACTGTTCTAATTACAATATTATTTACTAGCGCTGACGGCGAGTATGTAGTGACGACGATGACGAAGGCTGTTCTACACTACACGGGCAAGGTTCTCTGGACGCCACCAGCTATCTTTAAGTCCTCCTGTGAGATTGATGTTCGATACTTCCCCTTCGATCAGCAAACGTGTTTTTTGAAGTTTGGCTCTTGGAGTTACGATGGTGACCAGGTAAGTTAAAAATTATCTTGACAAATATATCTTTTCAAATTATTTATAATCCTGTTCCTTTAAGTGTGATATTGACATGAGGTTGTTAAGCAATTGAAAAAATTAAGAATGCAAGTAAGGGTTTGTTCATACTTGTAGCTATTTGGACAATACGCGCTGTTTACCGGCTATCACAGTATAAAGAATTATAACTTAATACATTTCTTACTTTAATTTTCATTAAATCATAATCAAAAGTTCATAAATAATTATTTCTTATGATGACTTTAATATTTACTGCAATCATTTTAATAATAATATTTCATTGTATTTTAGCTGTGAGTAGTACTCGACAGACAAGTTTTATATTGTAATTCTTATTCTAGATTGATTTGAAGCACATAAATCAAAAGAAAGGCAACATGGTGGATGTAGGAATCGACCTTCGGGAGTACTACCCCTCAGTGGAGTGGGACATCCTGGGAGTTCCCGCTGAAAGACATGAAAGATACTACCCCTGTTGTCAAGAACCTTATCCTGGTATGTACAGAATGTGAATATTTTTATTATTTATTGATAATAGTACTATCATCAGGCTGAAATCCTGATACTCAAGAGCACTAAAAGCCAATCTCAATAATGAATTGTGCTTTTTCTCAATTAAGCTTACCCTCAACAGATTTGTAGCACAATTCGTATGAAGTTTATGACAAAAAATGTGTTTCTTTCTGAAATTGTGTTGTGTTTTTGTGTTTCTATTCGAATTCAAAGATTTTAGAAATTTAAAACTGGTCTATAGATTGTCAAATAAGTAAAAGCTTTGTCATTTTGCTTATTAGATATGTATTTACGATAATATTGGGTTAAGTTCAAAAACGATAAAAAAATTCTCTAATACAAGGTAAACCTTTTTTTGTAAATCAAATGAGAAATAACCTCATTTCTTATAATACCCGGCCAGTTCACATAATTGTCAGTTAAATTAGACCCTACAAAACAAGGAGACCGTATAAGTTAAGCGCTGCGTGGATCGACTAATTAATAATAAAACCTCATGTAAAAAATTAAGTTTCAAATTAATTTATATATAGCTTATTTTTTAAGTCTATTTGTATGTGATCTGATGTGATTCTTTTGATACTCTTACAAAAATACCATTCGATAATTTTGTGTGTTTGCATCAGCACCAATACAATGTTTTAGCACTTATGTATATATCTATAAGACCCCAATTCTTTTGGTCACAAATGTACATCTTTAGAAAAGACAATCCCACCAATAAATAGTACCAACGTTCGTATTTCTTAAACAAAATCCTTTAAAAAGAACGCTCTCACGACATTAATCTGTGACGTTCGTATCAGTATTCACGGCGCGTAAGTATACTTTGCGGGCATTAATAAAACAACCGTTTAACCTGTTAGACGGCGGTTGAACGCAGTAATTTAGCTAAGATAAGCATTGTCGACGTGCCGCGGTATTTACGGCTTTCGAGTTGAGATTAGGCCTGTGACGAGGCTATGTTGGCCTTTTTTATAGGGATACGTTTCGGTTTCAGTGTTGACTGAACTTATAGTATTGTTTCAATTACAATTTTGTGAGATGTCTCAATAAGTTTTGGTGTACGCTTGATGTTAAATTCACTAAACATTGATTCATATTTTTTTTTTGTTAGTTGATAATAGTTTATGTCTATTAAGAAAAGTATTAAATTTGTTTTTTAAACGTAATCCGTACTAATATTATAAATTTGAAAGTAATTCTGTCTGTCTGTTTGTCGCGCTTTCACGCCAAAACTACTGAACCGACGTAAATGAAATTCTGTACATGGATAGTCTAGAGTCTGTGAAAGGACATAGGCCATTTTTTCTGCGAAAAAGGAGTGCAAGAGGTTGAAAGTTGGTGATGAACATATTTAGGCCTATTTTTTAGGCTGTTGATTCGATATAAATAAATATGACATCCAAAGTTTGTAAAAGTTTTACCCTCATGGGTGTAAAATTACATAAGGGAATAGAGGATCAAAATTTGTATGGAAATGTGTAAGATTTATGTGAATGTTTTATAAGTTAGCGTCAGTCGTGTTGGATTCTGATGTCCAAAATGACCCAAAAGATATATTCAAAAAAATGCTGTCCAAAGTCACTATTCCACGCGGACGAAGTTGCGGGCACAGCTAGTATATTAACAGGGTTAGCAAGACCCGTCAAACGTCGTTCCGCCCTATGTTTTTTTCTCGTAATTTTATCGATTTATTATTTATTTTTTTAAATACAAATCTTGTCTTGACAAAAACGAACGCTAAAAAAGAATTCAATTTGACACAGTCTTTGGTAAGTTTTTATTTATATAGAAGTCTACTAAGGAGAAGCGTCTATCTCGACTTTGACCCAATAACTGAATTTTGAGTAATTCCAATTAATAATTTGAAATATTGACTCTTAACTAAGAAAATATGATCTAATCTTAATTAACAATACAAACACGTTGTTTACTTGAGAGAAATTTCGATTTCACTTCAGCAACTTGTAATTGCTTGTTGATGCTTGATTAACTGTTAGTGATTCGGTTAAAGGGTCAGAAATAAATGGCTTACCCTTGTAATTAACCTATAATTGTGTTATAGAAAAGGGATAAATGTGATGACCGAATCTAGTGAGTGAATGGTTTAAACTATTAGCGGCTTCAGGTTTCTAAAGTCGCTAATCGACAATATATGACCTCGATGAATTACTTGTAAGATTCTCAAGAAATTCTGAGATATTGTTATTTCCGGCAGTTTGGTGAAGCATAGCGGATTTTTTTTCTAATTTTACCAATTATTCTCCTTCTTTTTTCACAGTTTAATACAGTACTTTTGGAAATTTTACTGAATATTTAATCAATTTTAGAGAAAGAAAATTTTCCATAAGTATACAAGCATACGTCGACGACGAACGCCTTTTGCATACATCGAAGTTCATAAAGATACTTTACCTCCGTGGAATATCATCAGTTCCATAACATTATCATTTTTTTACTTCACTCTAGCGGTTTTACATCACGTTCAATGAATTTTAAAACCATTCTCGTTTATTGCTATGACTTTAAATAAAAAATAAAGTGAAACGTGTTAAAACGATCGCTTGGGTTTCATTTGACGTATTTTCACACATGTGACGAGCGTATTTTAATATCACAGAGGCATTTCTTGCATCCACAGTTCATAAAAATGTATGATGTTAAATCATTTTTCGTGTAAAGTTAATTTAAATAGTTTTTACATGTGGATTTATTTTTTCCTGTGTACAATATATTGATAAAATAAAATGTATGTTTTAAACGTTTTTAATAAAGGTTATATAGTTTTCTATATTATTAGTTCATATAATATGTAAATGGTGAGCATAAATTATAAAGCAAAGATTGTATTAAGTCATTTAAAATTTTGATTTTAACCCTTAGCTTTAGTCAGGAGTCAAAAATGACCCCAACGAAACTATTTTGCCTGATAACTTTGAGATCTAAGGCCCTGTAATCCTCGGCGCTTGAAGAATCTCACTACGTCGTGGGGTGAATGACGGATGACGGTTGCTCTAACATGCCTAGAAGCGGAGGTATGTATACACGTGGATTCAAAAACGAACCCCGACTCCGGGAATGATAGAGTACTGTATTGTTTTATCAATAAATGAAGCAAGTTTTGGTCGTTTTTTTGAACGATAACCATATTATAATATTACTAGAAGATGAAATAGATGAATCGGATCTAGAATCTATCCACGACTCCACAATACTTGCCTGTAAGAACGTAGAAGTCAATGACCCTCACGGAGCGGAAGAATTAATCTGTTCCGATGCAGAGGAACTCGAGACAGCCAAAGATGACTTCTCGAGTTCAAACTTCGAAGGAAAATATGAAAGAACACGCTTTTTTTGATCTCAAAAGAAGTTCGGGTTTTTGTTATTAAGTTTATATAAGAAAGCGATGTAAATAAAATTTTGTATGTTATCTTTACTTTTTTTAATACATAAGGGCTCTTGATGTGTACACTGTTTGAATAATTATAAAAAAAAAATAGATAGAAGATAAAACTAAAAACTGGGTAGATAATAATTTATTTAATAACAAATAAACAGAATTATTAAAAGCACATTGATGATTTTTATATGCTCCGTTACAACGCCTGTAGGGTTATGTTTGACCCCGACTCAAACTACCTACGTTATCATAACTAACGAATCCAGCTAGGGGTTAAACTGAATAATCTCGACACATAAATATTAAACGATTTTAAATTATTATAATTATATAACGTTAAAATAAAATACCGACATAATTCCTTCAATATTCTCACCAATTCAATTTGAAATTCGAATAAACAGAAATTGTTTATACTAATTGTTCGAGTTCGTATTCAAATTGCTCTGCAGCGTCTAAGTGATTGGCGACTGAATTGGGACGGTAGTAATTTGAATGTTCCGTCTGTTATTCGTTACCTAAATGTTATTCATCTCGGTTGTGTTTATTATTTAATTGTTTTTCATTTAAATCTAGTCTGTCGAGTTAATAATTACATAGATAGCTATAGAATTGTAGACTTTATAGATTTTACGTTTGTATCGTTTAGTTATTACTTAAGCAACAAGTTAATGATGGAAACGTTTTTTTGTAGATAATCTTTAATATTATTTGAATTGCTTTGTTAACTGTCACGTCTTTGAAATTATATAACGATATATACCTGTCATTTAACTGGAATAAATAAATTTTATTATTATTTATTCGTTTGTTAAAGCGATTGCAATTACCTAAGTACCTCCGTTTTTCTACTTAAAACTTGAATTTTGACTTGTGACGTATGTTCAAAAATTACATGATGATATGATATTAAAAAATGTTTAGAATTTCCTAATGAGTGGGTAACACAGAAAAAAAAATCGTACAAATTAAAAACTACATGGTGTCGTCTCCTCTAATAGATTTTCATTGTAATATGAAACTTTGAATAGTTACGGGCTTCTGTAAAGAACTCACTATAGACAGCGCCACAGTCGCTTAGACCGAATATAAAATCATCATATCAAAATTTTCGATCTAGCGAGTACATCATTCCATAGCTTAATTGGCTAGAGCACCGACACGGTCAGTCGGATCCTCGCTGGAACGGTCGATTTTTGAAATGATATAAAAATGTTTAGAAATACGTATTTTTTCACGATTTAATCTATGTACATTGTTTCAGATATATTCTTCAACATAACTTTAAGACGCAAAACACTATTTTATACCGTGAACTTGATCGTACCATGTGTCGGTATATCGTATCTCTCCGTCCTTGTCTTTTACTTACCCGCTGATTCAGGGGAAAAGATAGCATTGAGTATCTCCATCCTTCTCTCGCAAACTATGTTTTTCCTCCTGATATCCGAAATTATTCCATCAACTTCCCTTGCTTTACCATTACTGGGAAAGTATCTACTATTCACAATGTTATTAGTAGGATTATCTGTTGTAATAACGATCGTAATATTGAACGTTCACTATCGTAAGCCGAGTACCCATAAAATGGCACCATGGGTTAGAAAATTCTTTATAACCAAGCTACCGAAGCTACTGCTGATGAGGGTACCTAAGGACCTGTTGAGGGATCTGGCCGCGCAGAAGATTGCTGGTCGGAGCATGAAGAAGAATAAGTTCAAAGATGCTTTGGCGGCGGCCGAACAGACAAATTCAAACGCGTCGAGTCCTGACTCCCTACGTCATCACTTACCTGGTGGTTGTAACGGACTGCATTCTACAACAGCGACTAATAGGTACATTTTTAGCATAACTGTTCTCTATTATAAAGTGTGTTTAAATCTGAGTCTTGAACCATCTATATATCAATTACCACTATTATCGGTCTGCAGTTTTACCGCAAGAGAAACCCAAGTATTGGTACAAACATAATAATATTCCTATTAATTCTTTTAGATAAAGAACATAACATAACGATATAACAATACACTTTATTGTACACCAATACAGAAATAATACATATCAGATTGATTTTAACAGAGCATCATAAGGTGCAAAGGGCGGCCTTATCGCTGAAAAGCGATCTCTTCCAGGCAACCTAGGGGAAAAGGAGATGGTATCGTGTCGGTGTAGGTGTACAAATTGAGATATAAACGTTTGAATATATATACTTAAACACATATACAAATAGGTACATACATAAATACATACATACATACATACATACATACATACATACATACATACATAAATACATACATACATACATACATACATACATACATACATACATACATACATACATACATACATACATAAATACACACATACATACATAAGAAGCATAAAGAATTTAAGTAGTTGCGATTTCCCAGTATTTTACAACGTTTCCTAGAAGTTTTTTTAAAATCCTTTAGATTCAGTGGTCTGGTGGGAGCTCTCGGTAATCTCGGCGCTGGATACAACGGTCTACCTTCCGTCATGTCTGGACTGGACGATTCCCTAAGTGACATCACTCCTAGGAAGAAATATCCATTCGAACTAGAGAAGGCAATTCACAACGTTATGTTTATTCAGCACCATATGCAGAGACAGGACGAGTTCAATGCTGTATGTATTCATTTCGGTAGATTTTAATTAAACTTTGGATGCTTTTATAAACGTATTAATTAGCTTGTGAACCGAAGATTTATACAAGATCATTACTAATTAATAAAATTTGTAAACAGCCTTAAAAATACACAACATGTTTAAAATACAAAATTATTAACATTTTTCATTTTTAATTTTTAACATTGAACTGCTCTAGAAGCGCATGACGCGTTTTTCTTTTTAAATTGATGTAAATTTTATTTTAGGTACTTAAATTTTGTGTATATTTAAAAATTATTCATCTCAGAATAGATCAGAGCTTTCTTAGATGTACAAAATATTTTTTCCTTACCTTTTAAAAGGTATAGATTACGGTACTAGGGAATTTAAATACAATGACATCGAAATAAACTCGTGTCGTTACCTATAAATAGGTTAATAGGTATAGGTTAGTTATAAGGGATTTCAATTTCGATTTGCGGCTTTAGGGTAGATTAAACTTAGAATATATTACACATGAGATTATAATATTATAAGGATTTGTTCAATCAAATACTACTTGGGAGTATACAATTGCTTCTAAGCCAAGGCTTAGCCAAGCTTAGCCACATCGCCACGGCGCATGGCGGTTGCGATGTAACGGCACGACGCAATGCCGTATTAGTGGACGCGTAAATTGCAATGAACAATGACGTCATTCAATGAATGCGTGTGACGTCACTTGCACTTTATGATCTATGCTTAATATGGTGTGGAACTCAATGGTCCATATGTTCAAAAATAAAAACGTTTTACTCAACTTTCCGCTTTGTCACTATACCGCACCGCGTCATATGACGACGTACCGTGGTGATGTGACTGAATTATTGTAAAAAAAAAATATGTTTATATTTATTGATTCAGCCTTTTACATCTCACTGCTAAGCATAGAGATGGGTCGGAGCTTAATCCACGACGCTGCTCCATTGCGGGTTGGCGGATATATTCCTTATTATGAGTAACGATAGCTATCAGGTGTCAATGATAACAACCGGGACCGACTTCTTAACGTCCTCTCCAAGGTACGGTAGAGACATCTAAACCGGATAGTAAAATTTGTACAAATACAAATATCTATCCCGAGCGGGAATTGAACCCACAAAACACCAAAACACCAAACTGATGTTCTTATGTTTATACTAGCTGACCTGGCGAACTTCGTATCACCTTATTTTTTTCTGAAATATAATAATAACATAATATATCAAAATAAAATATAGCCTATCTTTTAAGTTGGATCGAACTGCACATGGTGTGCGAATTTTATTATAATCGGTTAAGTGGTTTAGGAGTCCATTGAGGACAAACATTGTGACACGAGATTTATATATATATTAAGATTATCGTAAGTTTTTTTTTTTTTATTATCGTTCGTCTTATATATATCGTAATTTATTATATTAACAGGAAGATCAGGACTGGGGCTTCGTTGCAATGGTTCTGGACAGATTATTCCTCTGGATTTTCACAATAGCTTCTATTGTTGGAACGTTCGCCATCCTCTGCGAAGCGCCTTCACTGTACGATGACACCAAACCTATAGATATGGTTCTGTCTTCTGTCGCACAGCAGCAATTCCTGCCGGTTGACAGTGGGGAATCATAAGGAATGACTGGGAAGACGGCATTTTTCTTTTACCTATTATCGACTTCGGATTTCTTTCGAAAGTGATCAGAATAATAGATAAGAAAGATTATAAGTAATCAAAACATGAATTATAACCATGAATGTTGAAGATCTATTCATTTACTTTATATATTTTAAAAACAAACAAAGAATATATACTTGAAACGATATTATCCTAATACATTTGTCTAAACCCGTAAGAGCCGAAGTAGGTCTCTTACGTACTTTTTATTTGACAGAATGAATAAACTTTAAACTTAAATCCAGCGTTCGGCCATTAGGAATTTAATTATATTAATAGATTCAATTGATTTTTTAATAGTCTAAATGAAAATTCGACAATATCATCGAGAAGACACAAACTCGTTTGGAATCCAATAATAGTCTATGTTATATTTTTAATTTATAACATCACACCCAGCCTGTAACTTTGAAAAAACATTAGTGTGACTTTGCTTTATATATATATAATACGTATATTTATAAGAATAATTAAGATTACTGATTTTTATTATTAAAGCCAAATCGGGCTGTGATTTTTAGTATCGATTCATTGTAATTTTAATTAGTATAAGATAAAAATGCTACAACGAGAACATGACAGCATTACATTTTCAAATTAACAATATAACTTAAGTATTCATAGATAAATGTTGAATATTAGATTAATATTAAAAGAATAAAATATACTTCTCTTCTTAGTTATTTTTTAGTCTCCGCTATCTGAATATCTTTTCCAGAAAAGTAATTATAATCCTGACAAGTATTATTTTTAAGAGTATAAGTTAAATATAATGAATATAAAAAGGTGTTGTCTGTGTATGTTTATTTCATTTAATTTAATAATCCCCCTATCTCTAATGTACTCAATTGAAAAACAATATTCAAAAAACAGGCGATTAGATTGTATGATGATTAAATACTAATTTGCGTAATTAATATTATAATATCGTTTAACACCATGCATGGAGTGCTAGTACTAATGTCAGGTACTAGGTGACGACTCGCATGACACCACACGCTCGTCCTAATAAGCCACTGACCTCGCACGACGACGAGAAAAGTTTCGCTCATAATTTACACGTTAATTTAACATCGTAAACTATTCATATGTAACGTCATCCATTACACGTATAAAATACTAAATCCAGATGTAACAGTATTTATATGATAATAATTTTCTTAATTATAATTAAATAATTATATTAATATATTGAAAATTATAAATAAATTAGTAATTATTGATACAATTGTAACATAATTACATTAATAATAATTATAAAATAATTCCAAAATCGGAATTGATTGAATGTTTTGATATAGGTTTTTTTTGAAATAACAATTACACATATAATAAACATTTTAAAAAATTATATCTATTATATGTTGGATTTTTCCATTAACAAAAATATCATGAAGGAATTTGTAAAACATAATTATTTAAAAAAAAAAAAAACAATTTTAATATATTGTACTTGCTATTCCTAAGCATATTATCGATGTTGTTTGATTTTAAGCGAATTTTCTGTCAACATTTTTTTAGTCAATTTGGTTGATACTTTTAAAATTATATTTTTTCCTTCGTGTATAGACATTTATTTATTTTTAATCTGCTGGTATCTAAAATACCTGTCATCTAAAAGGATTAGAATAGTCTCAAGTAACCGTCGTACTGTCTATAAAAATAATATTTATAGGAGCGTAATAAAACGTAATAAAATAGATGATTTCTGGTGTCAAATATTATTCAAATCAGTAAAGTAAAATGGCTGTGTTAGTGACAAAAAATATCGTTAGGTTTCTAAAGTGAAAATTTCGCTCAAATTATCTGATATCTCAATTAAAGTCACTCTAAAATATTATTAATATTATAATTCACTATACGGGCTGAACCGGCGATCCATTAAAAATATCAGAGTACGACCGCCATATTTTTTTTCGTGAATATATCAATTTTTTTATAAGTAAAATTTTATTATAAAGTGTCGTTCGGGAGTTTGCACGTACCGGTACCTACATATAATTCGGCGATTCATTTTTATTTGTGTGTGTGTACAGATAAAGTATTTAAAATATCTAAATAGGAACAAGTTTTTTTTACTCTGTCCTTATACCAAGTTATCATTATTTGTACAAGAAATATTAAAAATTGTCTTAGTATTACGTAAAATATACATCGTATTTTGTATTAACATCCTTTGAGAATTATAAAAGCAATTTTGAAACGCAATCCTTGACCCAATTTACTTTTAATGTAGTTTTATAAAAATATCGTAGCCTATAGAGCTTTTTTACATAAATTTATTTGCTTATGAATTATATAATTCATCAAATAAAAATAGATTAATATATTTTATTTCTAAATTATGTAAACATTTACTTTTTAACATTTATTAAAATGAATTATTAGTTATTTCAACTTTCATCACCGTGAATGTAGTCTTCCTAAGTTTTACACGTTAATATAATTGTAATTTTAAAAATAAGTGACATTGTTAAATTATTGAATTAATAAATGATAGTAATGACGACGTCGTTTTATTTAACTTAACCCAAAATCCTTTAAAGTTATGTAACTTTTCTTTCTAAACCTCATTTCTAGTTCGTTATTCTATCATTTGTAGTTCTTTGTAATTATTTTCTAGATTAAGGAACGTGTATCTTATAAAGATCAATTAAAGAATATTATTCTGAGTGTGACATCATCCGTTTAATATATATGTGGTATTTTTTGTAATGACGTTGGTGCAAATGTCACAGAAGAGGTTTGTGGCTGTTGCACTGGCGGTTGCGGGTTCGATCCCCGCACATGGCAAACATTTATATTGGCCATACAGATGTTTGCCGTGGTGTGGGCGTTTGTGGTTGTGTATTGTGTGTTTCCGCCCCCCGACACAGGAGATAATCCTAGTGGGAGCCGTTGAGTGCGAGGCTTTTATATAATACAAAAAATACTGATGACTCTATAATACGTACATAAACATAAACTTGTATTGATCTCCAAATTAGGTAGATCAAATATTTGTTCATTTTGCTGTATTCTGAGAAAAATAAGAAGAAAAATAAAACAAGTACCATTATATCTGATACTCCAACTGTTCTATGTTAATAATACTAAACAATAAATACCTATAAATATTGTTTTCATTATATATATAATGTATTTAGAAACTCATATATATTGTGGTGCTGCATTGTATTTTAAGACAATGGTCGTTGTTTGGCAATCACTATCTCGAGATACAAAATTTACTTGGACTTCTAGGAGTGTCTCAGTGTCATCTTTAACATAAGCCTAAAATTGCCACTCAACAACCAAACACCCTAACAGGAACAGAAATCGACCTGGTGTATTAAAAAAATCGTTGTTACCATCCATAACTATTAACCATCGTACCATCGTTCTTGTTTTCTAACATTAATAAAGGGAAAATTTTCCCTATGACCATGGCGTTCATAATAGCAGCGAAATATTGGGTATCTCATAATAATGGTTAGCTCTGTTTGAATAAAATTAATAAACGGAAAGCCTTTACCCTTCCAGACTTAAAAATTGCATACCTCTTATAAAAATCAGCGTTCCCTAAGTATTCCTTTTACGTTTCTAATTAAAAATTGGTAAATAGATTTAGTTATTTGATTTAGGATAATGTTAGCACTCTCGTTACGTTAAGTGGAACCGAAATCGAATAAAAAATGTAAGTACTAACCCCGATTTATTATTTCCAATGTAAACATCGCAACTTAGTTACCATCTCACTCATTATTATGAACAGCACTATTACATTAAAATTATATCACACGATAAAAACCCTCCAAAACCTTACATCAAGGCTTATTTTATACGTTACATATTATGAATGGTACCAAGCACCACGTAACATATAAAGAAAAATTCCTACAGTGCTTTGTTGACGAATATAACGCCATAAAATGGATGGATCGAAACAATTAACGTGCAGCCGACCCATTATACTTGTCAACATGTGAAAAATATCGCTACTCGCACCTATGAATTCTCCGCCATAAAATCCAAAATAAATATGGACCGAATAAATCAATGGATTTACAGAGAAATTCTGACAGTCACATGTAAAATTCTTTAGTAGCTAACGGGTATAAAGTTACAAACTTTCTTGGACTGTGTAGTTCTGGATACACGTACCTGAAGTCAAATCTTTTGAAACTTTTTAGCATAAGATCTCTATTAAGAGTTCGATGAAGATATATTCAAATTTATTTTAAGCATAAAATTTTTGAAATCTTTACGCGGGAAGTTTTTGTATATGCTGAATAGCATGGACGACGAGTTGGCGCAGTGGTCATAGCACTGGCTGTTGCGCTGGCGGTCGCGGGTTCGATTCCCGCTCACGACAGACATTTGTATCGGCCATATAGATTTTGTCGTGGTCTGGGCGTTGTGCTTGTGTATTGTATGTGTTTCTGGACCCCCAACACAGGAGAAAATCCTACTGGGGGCCGTTGATTGTGAAGCGTTTATTTATTATTTATTTTTTTATTTATATATAAATGTTATTATAAGCTAAGTAATTACAAACCTATTTTAGACGTAACTATTTATTTTTAAATGTTCCAAAAGGTTCTGTAATATAATATTAACGTTAATACTTCACATAAAAAAATTAAATGAATCCGGTGCAGCTATAACCAGGACGATATCTGAATTATTACAGGAATAACACTTGAATACTGGTAAAATGTTGCTTAATCTCTTGAATAATTCATATTCCGATGACGCATTCTTTTATGAAGTCCTGGTGCTTTAAAATTGGCAATTTAGCCATTCAATTAGTTTAGAGTTTGAAATTTAATTCTATATAACTGTACATGGTAATACTTTTAATAGTTTCATAGTATAAAAATATTTAGATATTTGAGGAACGACTAAATGTCAACGAACTTTTGTCATTTTTATGGTTTATTTACGCCTCTGCTGTAAAATACGAGCGTATACAAATCGATTATGGATACTGTTTCATAAGCTTTTTACAGTCAAAAAGTTTATGGAAAAACTTCGTAAAAACATAACTCTCTCTCATTCCATATTCACCAAAATATATCTCCTTCTCAACTTCCGTTCGCCTCGTTTGATCACATTATTCTTATTGCTCTCATCACGCATTCACCTGCTTAATCCCCAAGTTAAGCGTGCACAAAGAAATTTTACTTCAAAAAATGATGTCAAATGTACTCAAGTCTGTTACATTAAGAAAAGTTAAAAGAAAAAGCATTCAGTAGCTACGTCTGTGATTTTGAAACTATTAAAACTGAACGTGCCCAAGCATGCACCTGGTCCTCACATGTGTCGTCAGCGTTACGTGTCGACAGTCATCTCATCGTTTTGGCGCAACCACGGAACACATTTGAAATCAAAGCACAATTTTAGTAATAATAACAGTCACAGAAACAATCAATATTGATTAAAATTAACAATGCTTATATGCCAGTTTTCTGCAATATCATATTTAATTTTTGAAGTAACCTTTCCTTACGCACCCTTGACTTGGAGATTAAGCTAGGTGCGAGCGAGATGAACGGAAGTAGATATAAGTTAGATGGTGCTAAAGATGTTTTACTTCAGTCGTGTGGTCTAAAACACACTTGTTTTTTTTTTTTCAAGGTGGGTAAACAAGCTAAGGTCCGCCTAATGGTAGGCAGATATCGTAGCCTATGGACCCCTACATCACCACATTTCCTAGCGCGCTACCGATCCTACCTAGATCTTCTCCGAAGACTGTGGCTACCTTATGATAGGCACTACAACTACATACTAGTTCAACAGCTTAGTCAATTTTTTGTATAATATTGTATTTAGTAAATGGGTCATGTAATAATAATAACTCCTACATTTTACTATACGCCATATAGAAACAAACCAATAATACACACAAAAAAAGCCGGTCTTGTCGCAAAGAGCGATCTGTTTCAGACCACCTTTGGTTATTGGAGAGACAGATATACAACGACAAAACGTAACAGCAACATGTAACAGATATAAAAAATTGTTTGGGATTTTCAAATAAAAATACAGATCATTAAGTTATCACTTCCCCCAATTGACCTTTACTAACGTTTCAGTTTCACATTGAAACCTCTAAAACTGCATCTGTTTTTGAAATAAAAAAAAACGTTCCCACCGTACATCGAACAAAAACCCAGCCAGTGACTGTCCAACCGATTTGGCACATTGCCCGCTGCATGTACATAGTAGCGAACTGGCTGCCTTTTTAATAGTCATCCTGTTGGCGACGTATGATTGAGTGTCCACGAAAATAACTACGTTAATCCGTTTAGTTTCGACGAAATAGATTTAACAAATTGATGTTTGTTTTGTATAAAGTTAAATTGTTGATTTAAAAAAGCATTTTAAGCCTTTAGTTTGATACAATACTTTACTTATTATTTGTTTATATTAATATAATTTTATATTTAAATAACATATGCGCAGCTTAAAACATATAAGTATTTACTAATACTTACTAATCAATACATATAGGTAGTAAAAATGTAACGGGTCACTGTCTGTACATTTAAGACATATAAGAAAAAATATTATTGGAACCTTCATCAACGCTAATACGCCGAGCACCCAAAACAATAATTGGCAGAATTGTTGTCTGTTTGTCTGTGTATTTGTGCACGCTAATCCCAGAAACAGCTTATCCAATTTAGATGTGGTTTTTATTAATATGTTGTGGCAAGCTTAGCTTAACATTTAGTATTTGATTCATGTCAATCAGTTCATAAATAAAAAGTTATGCCAATATAAAGAATCACGTTGAACAAGTAAAGTCACTATTCCACGCGGACGAAGTCGCGAGCACAGCTAGTAAATTATAAAAGTAATCACTTCAAACAATGTAACTGACACTAAAACTGCTTTTTGAAATAACAAATTAAAAACCATTTTGCTTACAGTAGAATAAAATTCTAATAATTTAAATGATTTTCAATTAGTTGAGTAACTTTAAGCCAAAAGTATATCGAACACGAAATATTTACGTTAAATAAGCTACAAAAGTTAAAATAAAATAATCATAACACTAAACAAAAACTAAGCAACAGTTATTGAACGTCAAACAAAAAATCATTTGTCGCTGATAGACCTGCGGTTGACATTTATTAATACAATTCATTCGCTTTCTATAACATTATTAACGAAATATCAGCCAACAGTCCGCAATTTCAAACCTGAATGAATACCAATATCACATTATGGATCTATATAAAAATATAAAAATCCGTCAATTTTCATGCAGACCACGTACAGCGGAGATATTACTAATGGAGTCTTCAAAACAGTTTGCACTTATTGAAATATTACTAGTTTAAAATTCTCCCATCGCTTATAAGCTATCGAGTTTATAATAATAGCTATTGTTTTTCTTCAAGAGTTAAAAATATGTAGTCCAAGTTGGGGTTCAAATTTTTGAGCGAAAGTATTAAATATGCTCAAATAGAACAGAAATTTACAAAAATGTAATCTTGATGATTTATATTCTCAACGTAATTTTTTTTTATATTTATCTTAGGTAATAGTATGAAGTTGAAAAGTTCGATTTTTCCGATCTGATTGTTAGTCCTTGTTGGTCTCCCCAACGTGCCTCGGAGACCACCTGATAGCAATCGGTACTCATAGTAGGGAATATATCTGCCAACCCGCATTGGACCAGCGTGGTGACTTAAGCTCGGATACTTCTCCTACATGAGGAAAGAGGCCTATGCCCAGTAGTGGGGAATTACAGGTTGAAGCGGATGTTATGGGCCACTTACTAGTATAAGTATCTATATATTGACAATTCTCGTTATTGTGATAAAAAGTATTAACAATTACATTGCTCTTGGAAGCTTAAAGCAAAACTTTGGCAGTTTATGAATAATGTCATGAATAGGTCATCGAACTCTTTCGTATAAAAATAATGTTAAAATTTGTCACATAAATATTCAAGGAAAAACTAGACCCTGTCTGAACGCAATATATAGCTACATTTTTTTTTTTCATAAAGTAAATATACCTCATCTTATGATTCGTGAAAGCTTATTAAGCTTATAATAAGCTATAATAGCTTTATTGGCATTATTTGATTCGATAGTAACATATAATAGTTTATATTGTTATAAACAAGACTTAAGTTTATATTTATCATTATCATCTACTTTTATTTTTCTAGTTCTTAAAATAAAATTAAATTTTATGAGTTTTATGAGTTTATAGCTAAATTAAACATTATGATTAAACTTATTATTTATGTAAATTTGATTACATAACTATCCAACACACATCTAGAAAAAGACGGGCTTAAAACCTTACATACCAACCGACTTAAAGACGGGCAAAAAAAATCAACGTAAATATACAAATTTACATACAAAAATGTATTCATATTTATTCAAAAAAATATACATGCATAATTACGGCCATACATGCATAAATACCTAAGCACAAAATATTCATACGTCTGGTAACGTCACAAACATGCAAAATGTACTTAACATTTAGACATAGAAAGAGAAAAGAAATGAGAAAGAGACAAAAAAGATTTGCACTCTACATCTTTTAAATGTTTTTAATCTAATTTTTGGAAGAGCGTCTATAAATAGCATCTCTAACGAATTTATGGTAAACTAAAAATGAAAATACATATATAAATACATAAAAAAGGATTGTAGAGAAAAAGATTTATAGTCATTTATTTGTTGTGTGCTTCAGAACCAGGTAACCTTTATCCATTAACGGAACATTGAATTATGCTCTTGTCCCTTTCTACATGTTATTGAATTTATTCAAGTGAGAAATGCTCCGACGACCCGACGCCGCTGTATACCTACAACGTGAACATTTTTTTTGGTATCGCAGGGGAACCCGTTTACGGGTGATATCCAGGATGCCCGGGTAGGCATTCCTAGACCATATGTCGGCTTCAGCACTCGGGGGTACAATACCGACCAAAACCCCTGCGGGGCCTTCACCCGCTTTAATTGGAGGGTCCCGGATATGCAGGCAACAGGATCCTTCAGCGACAGGCTGACCTCGGCGAGAAAGCCAGACTTCTCCTCCATGGGAACTGTCTGGCTCACCTCTGAACAATCCCAACGACGCCATGTCTATCAGGACCTGGTTCCCATCCCGGTCCGACACGGGCACAGCGGCGTTACTGGAGGCGCATTAAGAAGCGCCTCCTACGCACCCCCGTTCGCCACCTGCGGACGGAGGCCTCGTCGACGGCCTCCTCTCTTATCCGTTCGTCATTCTCCTTCTGGGACATTACTGTCTCACAGAAGGAGACCATCGCCTTCCAGAACTCATCGTCGCCGAGCATCGCGATGATGACGCTCAGCAGTGACAAGTCGCCTCCGAGGACTGTCGTCAGACCTACAACGTGAACATGACTAAATATGAGTCAGCCCAAATATTCCTTTTTTTATATACAACTAGGTCGAGAAAAAAGCGTAAGGCTAACCTGGTGGTATGCGATTACCGTAACTTATAGACGTCTACAACACCAGAAGCATCACAAGTGCGTTGCTGACTCAATCTCTAATTCCTTTCAGGAGCTCTGGCCACCTCCTCACCAACAGAGACACAACACTGTTTGAAAACAGTATTATTTAGCTGTAATCTTCTACCCCGGGTACCCCAGTCGGGCTGCTTCATAATTTGAGCAGGAAAATTGCTGTGCCCTACCTCCTTTAAAGGTTTTATTAAATTATGATTTTTTTATATAATAACTTCAAACAGGAAGAATATACTGGTTCATTAATATTTGATAAGCTTAAAACTAATTAAACCGAAAATATCATTTATTTGAACGATTGCCATAGAAGTCAACGCGATTGACACCGCAAAAGAGACATAATACCTATAATGATATGATTTAAAGCATGTTTTTATGTTATCTTGCACATAAATTACAGCTTTGGGCTATATTAGCAGAAAATAAAACAAGTTTCTTGATCATCAACTAATAAATTATCAATATTCAACTCACGGGTTTTTTATTAAAAATAAATTTTGTACATTCCTTTTTTTTTTGTTATTATTATTATTATTTCTCGCTTGTTTCTTTTTCTTTTATGTTACTTGTATTGTTTTTGGTTGTATAATAAAGTATATTTGTATTGTATTGTATTGTAAATTAATAGCTAATGCTTATTTGCAGAGTTATAAAATAAATAAATGTTTAAAATAAAACTAGTCTAAGTTACTCATTAGTACATCGGCTATCTTCCAGTGAAAGTCCGGTAAAAATCGGTCCAGCCTTTTCAGAGATTAGCCGGAACAAACAGACAGACAGACAAAAATTGTAAAAAAAAATTGTTGGTTTTTATACCATGTTCCAATTTCTTGCTGATGCTTCTCTGCGGAGTCTGCGGAATTTACATTCCGAATCAGTGGCCGCTTCACTTTTAAGCATAATTAAAATTTTAATTTATAAAATGACGATTCAAAGGTGCTTTTGAAGCATATTTGAATAAAACTATTTTTATTTAATTTTTATTTTATTTTAGAATAAACATCATCCATGGGCTTTTATATGACTGTACCTTATTCCAAACATTATACATAGATTAGGCTTATCCGTTGCGTGGTTTTATATTATTGTCTATTGTGAAACTAGTTCATTTGGGAAGAAAGTTTCGATTATTAAGTCATGGTTATGTCTGTAAGAATATATTTTTTACTAAAACGAGTCCATATATTGTAAAGAGAACATTAAAATACTATAGATTCAAGCCAGCGAAGCATATACAACTTGATGAGAGTCAGCCCATAGAAACTCTCTCGAAGTTTAATCCTATAACGAGAAATGACAAAAACACGCCGATCGTCTGAAAAAAAAAAATAAACTTTTTAAAGACTTCGTCCTTGTATTTATTTGCCGCAACTTGGAAAATGCAAAGAGCATACAAAATCATTAATAAGGTATTTAGAAAAATATGTTATTCGCTATCTCTTATCTAAATATAAAATAATTATAATTATTATTTTTTTGTTTATTTCCTGGTAATTTATCAATATGAATTTTAGCAATAAGACCGCCTTTTGTACATGTCTATGGTTTCTTACTTCCGGTGTTAATTTTTTTCTCTGATAGTGTACAATAAAGATTATTTGTATTGCATTAATTTCTTATTTATTTATTCGGTTTTTCGTGACAGTGCGCGCACATCGTAAATAATTACTCTCATCATTATTCTCTAACGCACCAAAAGAAGTTATAACTTCAAAAAATAAACAAGTATATCAAACAGTAAGTAGTTACGACAAATGACTTTATATTAGCTTATCAAACCATACAAGCGATGACGTTAAAAGTTTACCACAAAAGGTTTCTAGAAATTCATTTAAGATTCCTTTGAGATAATGGCACGAACCAGGTACGTTTCGGATTGACAAGAGCATGCAGGACGTTTGCAATTGCATTTCATTCCAAGTTATAGTTAGGTTAAGTTAGTACACGAAACGAACCATAATCTAAGACTTATACTGCTGGCTGTTTTTGTTTTTGCAGGTGTTAGAGTTAGAGTCTTGTTACTGCAATGCTCTGAATACAAGATAATCAAATACTCATTTTAAAAATAGAAGTTGGCGTAGTCGTTTTAGCAAATGGATTTTGTTATCGGTTCCGGTTTCAATCTTCATTTGTTACAAATATACTGACCATACAAACATTTTGATCGTTTGTATTTGTATAATGTTTCCGAAGCAACGAGACTGGATTCCAATCACGTAAAAGTTTTTCCTAAAGATTTACACAAAGATTTATCAGTTCCTTTTCAAAACCCATCTTTCTTACAAGTATTTATACTTATATCTTATTGTAAACATAACAACAAAATCTGTCGAATTATCAAGTCGTTTTCGAGTGATAATAATCTTTCGGATGTACGGCAAATTACTTTTATTTACTAGTAAATGAATATAAAACTTTTCAAAGGAATTTAACTTCTATTTGTTCGTCATGCGTGAACTTATTTATTTTATTTATTTACACTTTTTGCATACCAACACAAAAGTAACATAAATTTAATCAACGAAACAAAAATAATAAAGTTGCATTAGTTGCAACAGGTCTTATCGCTAAAGCAGCGATTTCTTCCAGGCAACCTTTGGGCAGAGGACTAGAATTGATTGTTAGTGGGGATAGGGGCGCAAAATATGTACTATCAGATATAAACATAAGTATATATTATATATATTCATACATACACATATGCATACATATACACCTACATAAACACATAATAATTTGATAACAAAAGAAAAATACATACACAAAGAAAAAAGAAATTGATAAATGAATAAATAAAAAATAAAATAAAATAAAATTATTATGACAAGTACATTGCCTTGGTTAACCTTCTGCTTTCAGCTCGTATCATGCATATCCACAATTTAAATTTTTATGTTTTCGAAGTAAAACTTCTTTACGCACGCTTGACTTGGGGAGTAAGCTGGTGAATGTGAGACGAGAGCGTTACGAAAAGTATGATGGGGCGTGGCGAGCGAATCAAGACAGGTGTGAGCACACATTTTCTTTCTCTCTTTCTCTCATAGCCAGTTACGTTCCGTATATCTAAGACACAGTGCAGGCCTATTGCGCAGAAGTTTTACTTCAGTATTGGGGTCTGAAGCACTCTTGTTTTTATTTTATTTAATTAGTGATGAAACTCCAATTACTTTCATTTTTGTCCGCCTGTCCACGTCTTGTTCGTGCATAACGTCGAAGTTTCTATATGAAACTGGACGTTATTTGAGTCCATACTAAAAGAGAGATCACTAAGTACTTTTCACTAGCCCGTTCAGTATGGTTCCCTTACAAGTAAAAACGATATAAGGATTGAGGTACATATGATAAGTAATAAGTATAATGTATACAAAGTAGTACATAAATTTTATAGTGACTTGTGACGTCACATGTTTTGTATAGACGCCTAAAAAGGTAATAAAATTAAAATCGACATTTGTCATACATTTCATTAGATGATTTAAATTTATAAAATAAAAAACCTCAAACAATCAATTCCAATTATTATAAATAATGTTTTCGGCGAGCAAAAATCGCGAACCAAATTAATGATTTATTATAATTATTTAATGATTTGTAAACTCTTTAATGTAATTCAATTATTTATAAACATTCTGTATTAGTGATAGACTAAATAGACAACAAAGTTGATTATATGTGATATATCTTTTAAAATAATTTACATTACAGTATTTTACAACGATTATTTTTTTTTTGTTCCGTTTATTTTAATTTCGATAAAACAAGACACACTGTATCAACTGTAGTTGATACACTTGAATCACATAAGAGTGAATAAAATAGAAGCTTTTCTACATTGTCAGTTCCGAAATATCAAACCAAATCAAACAAACAGAATCGGAGACCTCAAGTCCCCAGACTAATAAATATTCCAATGATTTGCCATCCAATTCGACCAACTCCAAAATCTTTCCGATGGGAGGTTCGCATTAGCATATGACATTACAGAGGTATATTTACCGCTTTATTTCGCCCGTGAGACTAATTTAATCTCTATGTTTAAAGGATTAAAATTGACTTTCAATCAACGATCGTTGGATCGTGATTATTTTCGAAATTGACTCGGAACAGTCGTTCGAAGAAGCCACCTCTTTGAATGAGGCTCGTGGTCGGAAGTTTGTCTAAGTCCTATTAATTTATGCGTTCCGTCTTTAATTTCGTTGAGGCAATGAATGAGGATTCGATTAAAAATGCGGACACAATGCCATGTCTCGTACTGAACAGTAGGGGGCTGGAACAAAGCCTTTATCTTCGGGAACAGCGCATTTACAGTTGATTAATAATTCCTTTAAACTCATTATAGTTTTTAGTCCTTTGGCGACAACTACCGATAGTATAAAAAAATCTAGTAAGGCATCTAAGATTTTATTTTTGTGTTACCCACATTAGGAATTCTAAACATTTTTGAATATCATATCAAAAATTGACCGCTCCAGCGGGGTTCGAACCCGCGTCTCCGACGTACCGTGTCGGTGTGTACCGACACGGTACGTCGGAGACGCGGGTTCGAACCCCGCTGGAGCGGTCAATTTTTGATATGATATTCAAAAATATCTAGTAAGGCACTTAATTTTGTAGTGTCTTTTAGCAACATTTATTTCTATTCTAAAATGAGTAAATTTTTAGAGTATAAAAAATATATACGCCGCGTTGGCGCAACGGTTTTAACACCCCCGCACATGATAAATATTCGAATTGGCTATACAGATGTTTGCCGTGGACTGGGTGTTTGGTGTTTGTGCAATTCTTGTGGGTCTCCCCACTATGCCTCGGAGAGAACGTTAAGCCATCAGTCCCGGTTGTTATCGTGTACACATGATAGCGATTGTTACTCATAGTAGGGAATATATCCTACAACCCCCATTGGAGCAGCGTGATGTGGATTAAGCTCTGATCCTTCTCCTACGTGGGGAAAGAGGCCTATGCCCAGTAGTGGGATATTAATGGCTGATGCGTAATCAATAATTTCATCATTACAGCCTATACAGTCCACTGCTGGACATAGGCCTCCACAAGTTTACGCCGAAAATAACGTGAACTCATGTGTTTTGCCCATAGTCACCACGCTGGGCAGGCGGGTTGGTGACCGCAGTACTGGCTTTGTCGCACCGAAGACGCTGCTGCCCGTCTTCGGCCTGTGTATTTCAAAGCCAGCAGTTGGATGGTTATCCCGCCATCAGTCGGCTTCTTAAGTTCCAAGGTGGTTGTGGAACCTTATTATCCCTTAGTCTTCTTAATCAATAATTTATGTGCAACATTTTAATCTGTCATAAATTCTAATGTAAATTACGCTTCAGCCTGTTTTTTAATTTAATGTTAATCTCATTTTTTTTTGTTACTTAAACAGTATCACATTTTAAACAAAGACACATTTAAAAAAATTAATACAAAAAACGAACATGGCACAATATTATATTAAGTTGCGTTGTTAAATATTGTTAAGTTCAAAGGCTTGTATCAAAGTTCTTTATAACCATCGTTTGAGATTACATAATTCAACTTTTTGCTTTAAGCCAATTTTTTTAAGAAAAACTTTTCATCACAATGAAAGTTTACATGAGAATTTTTAGGTACATTAGACACACAGCGGCCATTGTTAATTCTTTAACGAAAACTTCTCGTGTAATCTAAATTCTAGAGTAAATTCCAAAAATTGTCCTCGTGAGGCGTCCGTTTTGAACAATATTTCAAACAGCGCAAGGCGTCTTTGATGTGAACGCGAGCTGAATTCACAGAATACCGCGAATTTCTCAGCACATTATGTTTGAATAGTTCTTCCTATCTAGCGCTTTACAGCGCTGAAGTTTGGAACACCGTACTTTATCGTTAAATTATAACCATTTATTATATAGTACCCGGTTGACCGAGCTAAGCTCGGTATTTTTAGTAAATCGTGTTTTTTGGAAATCATAAAGTATAAATACGAATTACATATTGATAAAATATGAATAATATTTTTCGATTTTACCGACATAATAATAAAAAATAAGAACAGTCTATTTAAATAAAAAATAGCGAGTGCAATTAGAAAAAGAAAAAGAAAAAATAATTGATCAGGGACATGTGGATTTGAACCATGATCTCGGTTGATCCCGAGCGGCCGATTTCCCACCGAGCTATTTCAACTACATTGACTTATGCGAAATTTACCTTCGTATTCTAACGATATTTTTTTCAATTCCTAAAAACAGGGATAAAACGACATTTCCTGAAAATGAATCCTAGCTAGATAGATTTATCTCCCCCGAAACCCCCTAAATACTAAATTTTATGAAAATCGTTGGAGCCGTTTCCGAGATTCAGATTCTATATATGTATATATATATACAAGAATTGCTCGTTTAATAGTATAAGATTTTTCAATTCCTAAAAACAGGGATAAAACGACATTTCCTGAAAATGAATCCTAGCTAGATAGATTTATCTCCCCCGAAACCCCCTAAATACTAAATTTTATGAAAATCGTTGGAGCCGTTTCCGAGATTCAGATTCTATATATATATATATACAAGAATTGCTCGTTTAATAGTATAAGATATCAACTATTAGTCAAAGATACGACACACAAAAGAAAGTTTTGTTTTCTCATGTATGTCGTTGATGTCGTCTACTAAACTGTTGGCGTAGATATAATATGCTATAATCTATAACATTTTTTTAATACTAAATAAATAAATATTTACACATACACGGTCATCTGTTCCTAAAGTAAGCAACTTAGTGCTTGTGTTATAGGTAACAGCTGACTGGTACGGCTACATTTTTTTTCGATAAACATCCATATAAATAATACATATATAAACAAATATATATATTACACACAGACTCGGGTGGGAGTCGAACCCACAAACCCCAGAGCAGAAAGCGGTGTCACTACAAACTGTGCCAACGGGCTAGTCAAAATATATAATACTACTCCTATTGACTACCAACCGCCGAGCTTCGTTTCAAATTTTAATGAACCTAACAAGAATGAGGTGAAATAACAAAAATACAAATTTATAAATATAAGTATAACAAACTGACAATTGTCCAGTATTACCTTATACAGATTGTTGAATCCTATTGCGTCCCTTTAAATAGGGGGGTTCTGTAACACCTACATACAGTATTAGAAGAATAGAAGATTTTACTTTTGTTTAAAAAGACGAGCTGCTTTGATAGACTCGATTTATGTGTTACCTTTCGTGAGCGCGTAAGCACGGCTATAATTTAAAATAAAATCACGAAATTCTACGAAAAAATTATTCATTTTCATATGTGGTTCTTTAATTGTATGCAGCATTTAGTATTAATATTTCACTTATTCAACAACCGCTTTGGTGTAGTGGTGTGAGTATTCGCCTAAAATACAGACTTGTGGGTCTTCCCACCGTGCTCGGAGAGCACGTTAAGCAGTCAGTCCTAGTTGTTATCATAAATACTTGATAGCGATCGTTACTCATAGTAGGGAATATTGGGGGTGGATAAATCTCTGATCCCTCTCCTAAATGGGTAAATTAGCCTATGCCCAGCAGTGGGATATTACAGGCTGAAGAGTGTATTATTATGGACTATTAAACACCAAACTTGATTTCGCAGATGTAGTACATATAGTCATAAAAGCTTACGAAACTAATAACAATGAATCAGACGTGATAAAACGTGGCACGCAAACGTATATCCACCATCCATTTCAAATCTATAGATGCTGACGTTTACGTAAAACCGAGTTGCCCCGAGGCAGTTCGTCGTACTTTATCAGCGCCTGTAATGAATCCAATATAAGAAAGAAAATGTGATGGAAGAGCTACAGAAATCGAATCAACGTTTATTTCTTGCTTTGTTAGTGTAGCAAAGGAAATATCGAAATAAACTATACCTATATGAAAAATTTATTTTCCTATCTAAAATTATCATTAGATAATATAATAATTCGTTTTAGTAATGTATATTATTACACAAATATTCACTACAATTCCATATGTTCGTAATTCAGATTGTTTGTATTGTATGCGATTTCAAGATCAATCGGTATTAAAACTATTAACGTTTACTTTTGCTTTGAAATAAAAGACGACTCGTATGATAAGGATTTCGTGTATTGTCTGACCAAATAACAACGAATAATGAATGAAGAAATGATGAACGGTACAATTTTAAATTTTTTCGAACAAAGGAAAAAAACGTATGAAGTTAGGCGAGGTCCCCCTGCCCGTCGCCCTCTCATTGGCTGATAAGTGGCAACTTCATATCATTAGAAGCGCCACTGCCCACTATATGTCACTGGAACACCATATTGATTAACTAATATTTCACATAAAACAAGAAAATTATTTAAAAATTTAGTCCAATAATTGTGACGTCTGTTACAAATAATTTTTTTTTTCATAAAATGCCAAATAAGGCTGCCTTATACAAGCCTGAAATTACCGCAATCATTCACGTTCATCAGGTTATTTAAGTAGGCATTTAAAGGATTATTTAATCTTTATTTAACGAAGTATGAGTTTAATGTGAACTAATGAACTATTTGAAATGTAAATTCTACTGTCAATCGACAAAAAACATAACAACTTTAGTAAAATTTTGCGTTAAGCCGGCGTTACCGGTTATTATCATAAATACTTGATAGTAATCGTTAATCATAGTAGGGAACATATCCCTAAACCCGTAGTGGAGCAGCGTAATGGATTAAGTTTTAATCCATCTCCTACATGGAACATAAAAGCAAGTTGAAGTGGCAGTGGGCTGGTCACCTATATCGCAGAACCGATGATCGTTGGAGCAGACGTGTCCTGGAATGGCGACTGCGTCTTAGCAAACGCAGTGTTGGACGTCCTCCGCCTCCGCTGGACCGAAGATCTACGTAAGATTGTCGGTGTAGGCTGGATGAGAATTGCGAGAAACCGGGATATCTGGCATTAACTTGGGGAGGCTAATGTCCAGCAGTGGACTGCAATAGGCTGAACTGCAGAAAATATGGAGCAGCCCGACTGGGGAAGTACCTTGACCTTACAAACGATGACAACTCAATGACACTGCTTTCAAGCAAAGTTATGTTTCTGTGGTGAGTAAGGTGAGCTCCTGGGGGGTTGGGGATAGGGTTGGCAACGCGCTTGCGATGCTTCAGTTTTTGCAGGCTTCTATAAGCTACGAAAATCGTTTATCACCAGGTGAGCCGTAGGCTTGTTGGCCAAACTAGTTGTATAAAAAAATCCCGTCTACCTAAACCCACGAAATTCTTTACGATGGCTATCGCTTTCATTAAACTACCTACATAAAACCCACCTTAAGATGACATAATGACAATACACATGATAAGAGACTATACGTCCAAAGTTAGACAGTGCTAACGACTTAACTTCAAATGTACACTTTTTGTGTACATTTTTACTTTTTGTAACACATGTTAACATATTCGATATACATAAAAATGCACTGTCCTATAGGTATCTGTACTGTGTTTAACTGAGGTAGGGCACAGCAGGAATTTCCTGCTCAAAACATGGAGCAGCCCGACTGGGGTAGTACCTCGACCTTACAGAAGGTCACAGCAAAATAATACTGTTTTCAAGCAGTATTGTGTTCCTGTTGGTGAGTAAGGTGACCAGAGCTCCTGGGGGGATTGGGGATTGGGTCGGCAACGCGCTTGTGATGCTTCTGGTGTTGCAGGTGTCTATAAGCTACGGTAATCGCTTACCATCAGGTGAGCCGTACGCTTGTTTGCCGACCTAGTGACATAAAAAAAAAAATCTGTACAAACACGATGTACAGCCTAATCTTATACCACGATGCTTAAAACGTTTATATTACAATTTCGTAAATCTTTTAAAATGCCACATGGATAAAAGTGAAATAAAAATGTAACCATTTTAAAGGAAATCTTCCAGCAATTACTTTTGGTATAATATAAAGCATTCAAAGAGCTTATAAACAATTTATCACGCTAAACAACCCGAATCCCCGACCATCAGTCTAATCGCAAAAAGTGTAGAACGCGGTTAACTAATGCTACCATTATCTTGAATTATGTGTTGGTGACGCAACAGCTACAACGTAATATATCACAAATATGCCTCTAGGCTAATCCTGACATCAACTAAGAATGACCGTACGTTGGTACACTAAGCGTTATACTCCTAAAAGAATTGAGGAAACACTAACTCTGTAAAGTTTTTATCTAATTAGCTAGCTATAGCTAGCTACACATTTTATATATACAAAGCCTTCTTTACTCTTTATACTAATATATGAAAATTGACATTCGTTTTTAAAAGACTTCTAAAAAGGAGAAGATGTATTCAACTGTTTCTTTATGTGTGTGTGCTACCTCGTAACTTTTTACTGGGTGTAACGATTTTAATAATTCTTCTATTATTTGAAAGCTGGTACTTGTCGTGTGATCACAGTTAATGTTGTTGTTATAATAGTTGAATGAGATCTTACGAATAGTTGGCGATATAATTTGAAGTCGGTTTTTTGTGGTGGGACAAGCGTTTATAAGCGATATATAAGCCAATTTAAGAGAATAGGGCGAGGCGGCGAGTGCTAGCGCGATTCCATCTCACCCCATCCAGGCGGATGACTGCTCACACGTAATGGTTTTTCAGTCAGTAGGAGTCTGACATAACCCTCTGGCGCCCCCGCGCTTATCCATGGTGGATTTTTCCCACGTAAAAAAAGGAGAATAATATTAAGCTATTCATACAAATTAATTTTTTTTTCTTGATTATTTAATGAGCTTAGTAACAGTTACGTCGATATCATTATTTTACATATTTATATAATTATAATAAATAAAATATAAATAATACATGCGTCCGTGCATGAGTCCACGATGTAAATATTACTGATTTTCAATAATTATGATAATTATATTAATTATAAACTTTTAAATTAATATATTAAGTTAATCAATAAATTTTTATTTAGTTTTTACTTCGACTCGTGATTAGAAGTTTTATCTCTATTAAGCATGATGTATCTGCCTGTAAGTGTTTGTTACATCCAGATTAAGTTATGTGGTGTGTGGTGTGTCCATTATGTATATTATGTATTTTTGTTTTTGTATGTATTGATGTAAACAAATGTTGGTGGATCAATAAATAAATAAATAAATATATTTAAAATCTTTAGGCCACCATACACACCACGAAATCTAAAACATCTGGACGTGTAAAGATAAAGTAATGGCAAGGGGATATTTTATACATATAGTTAGTAGGCATCCGCTAAGAACGCATTTTTCGCTAGGGCCGGATTAAAGAGGTGGTGATGATGATGATGATGATGATGATGAAGGGCTCTCACAAGTTTTTACAAAAGTTCTTTCATTTGCTATAAACTTAAAATTTTATAGAGAGGTAGTTTGTTAGTAGACTAACAAGAATGGATTTTGCGACAGGGTTGCATTAAAGGCATCTAAGGGCTCTCGAAAAATTTTATAAAGACGGCCGTCCTACGATTTTTGCGCTACAATCTATAAAATTGTAACATAGGTAGCTTACAATCAGTAGTAGTCCGCTAAGAATAGATTCTGTGATTGAACCAGTTTAAGACGAACTAAGGGCTGTCGCAAGTTCGAATAAAACTTCTTCATTTTTTGTACTACAGACACTAGAGTAAATATGTAGTTAATAGAAGTCCACTAAGAATAGATTCTGTAGGGATCAACCCCTTAGAAATATTGTTTTCAGTGGTTTTTTGTATGAAATTGTCATATTGTGGCAAAAACCTTTATTTCTGGACTGCTTCTTAAATTATAGATATTATTTAAACCTTTATATTTACACCTGGTTACATAAATATAGTGTACAAAAAAATCCTAAATTATTGTCATATAATGATTATACACTACTTTAGCTCATCGTTGTAAATATCCTCAATTTCTACGACTTCAAAAAGGGGCCTCCCCGTTTTTGAAGTTCTCAATTCAACTGTATTTTTTATGTGTGTTACATCTTAAAAAAATTTTTTTTTGAAATTTATTTTTATTGGAATTTTTATTCTAATTTAAGAAACAGCGTCGGAGTTATTTGGAAAAAACGATATTTCTTTTTTTTTGCAACTCTATTTTATATAACTTTTGCAATTTTTTGCGTACTAGAAAATACTTCCAACCCATTTTTATAGACGTCATTCCGGGTCGAATGAGTCTCATATTTTAGTAGCTTTATGTCTATATAACACGTTTTTGAACTTGTTAACTAGACTAATAATGACAGATTGGTAAAACAAATAATTTTGTAAACTGAAATCTTTAAGGCATTGCCTTAATTAAATTAAATTAAATCCGTGAAAATTTTGAAAGCCAACCTTTGCAGCAATTATGCAAACGATGAAAATCATCTTACTACTACTACTACTACAGACTGCCTTTTATCAAAATCTAGCTTCTGCCCGCGAATTCGTGCACGTGGAACTGTTTCCTTGGGCTATCTAAAACTGAAAGAATTTTTCTAATCGGTCCAGTAGTTCCTGAGATTACCGCGCTCAAACAAACAAACTATTCAGCTTTATAATATCAGTATAGATATATCAATTTTGATAATTTTTTAATTTACATATTATTTGACAAGAATATTAAAAACAAATAATTCTAATCATTGTTAAGTAGCAAACGTATTATGGTATAATAATTATACTCATAACATCTCTACGTCAATTTTACATCAAGTTTTTTTTAACGTTTTTATATTATTATACTTTCATTTTTTTCTTTTATAATTTGTTATTAATGTGTTATTGACCAATTCAATTCAATTCTCTTACTTACAGAAATATTACACTGGTATTTTTTTTGTAATCGAGAATAGATCATGAATAAGAAAGTTTATGAACGTCTCGGTAAGAAGTTTGTCGTCTTCGTTACCCCTAACAACTTTTCTTGTTAGGCCTGACAAGCTTCCAGAGGAGTTATAACAGGCCCCCTTGCGCTTATAGCGCTGCTCCGAAATACTTTAGGGTCTCGCTCTAAAAAGTCTAAAAGATTCTAACATCCGCAGACATTATTTATGAAGAACTTCTTTAATGAATTAAAACTTAAATAAAATTATCATTTTATTTAAACTTTCTTGTACATATTTTATATACATTATATATATATATATATAATACTATACACATACACAAAGCTGTCAGTCCCGGTTATTGTTATAGACACCAAATAGCTACTATTACTTATTGTATAACATTTTTATTGGCCATACAGGTGTTTGCCGTGGTCTGGATATAAACGTGCAGTACTTGTAGGTCACCCCACCGTGCCTCGGAGAGCACGTTAAGCCGTCGGTCCCGGTTGTTATCATGTACACCTAATAGCAATCTTTACTCATAGTAGGGAGTAGGTCTGATCCTTCTCCTACATGGAGAAAGAGGCCTATGCCCAGCATTGGGATATTGCAAGCTGAAGCCTACTTATTCATTGTGTGAAACGTATCCGCTAATTCACTGTCAAGCAGCGTGGTAAATTAAGCTCTGAGCTTTCTCCTACAAGGAGAAGAGGGCCCAGTGGGACGATACCAGAAGAAACAATCAATCAATCAATCAAAAAACGTTCCAATAATCTACTGAAATTAAATCTATAAAATATTACACTTAGAAAGTTAGAAAGTCTTTAGGCAGAGTAATATTAAAAAAAACTTCGGAAGATAAATAAAGGCGGAAAGTAATTACATACCCTTGTCCAGGGTTGTCAAAATCGAAAGCGATTAAAACGATTTTCGCTCCGGTGAAATACGAAATCCAGTTCGACTGCTTTCCACGCCAACTCCGTATACACCTACAAACATTGTTTAGAAGAAACACAAAACAAATTTCAAGTCAAAATTTACTTTTTATGCATTACAATAATATAAAAGTTAAAATATAATTCTAATACGTTAAAACATAATTACAAGCAATGGAGCATAGTATATATAACAGTCATTTTTATGTACTGTTTTCTTTTGGTACAAATATGAATCAAGATGCAGTGATCCTGCAAATTATGGAAAGGCCTATTCGCTGAGCACCAAATAGCTACCTATAGTGTTGGTTTTTCCTAGCATTTAATATACAGATCTCACAGTCTGATAAGGAAAGAGTCTGACAAAGAGCATGCCTTATGTCAGTATGTGGTGGGGACTATTTAAGTACAATCTCACATGATACATAATATATGATATACTATGAAACTATTGTATATGTTTCTCGAATACGCCAAAATGTCAAGGATATGTTGGCGTTATTTACGACGTTTGATTGCTTAGTCGTAGCGTTTAGTACCGCCATTGTTTTCGCGTTCAGTTTATCCTTCGAGTTCCGTATTTCGTTTGTTCGCTTTAAATTCGTTTTTTGTTTCGTTAATGGTAATTTAAAGAGATTGCCCCGTTTTAACACAGACATTTTAAGACACTTTTAAAAGTAATAAAAATAAATAAGAGAAAAACCCAATACTTCGGATACAAGAGAATGTCTTGTCCTTTGATAATTTTAGTTTTTGAAGTTGTTTTCTATCTAAATACTGGCTGTGTCCACTACTTCCCTTACGACTTCCGGCCATTTCGCTTAGGCTAAAATATAAAGTATAAACACCAGCTTGCAATGAGCAATACGTTCAAAGGCTTCAATATACTCCGGGTAATCAGTTACTTGATTGATTCAACCTGTTATATCCCACTGTTGGGTATAGGGCATATAATATATATATATTAGTGACGATCGCTATCAGGTGTGTCTTTGATAACAACCGGGACCGACATCTTTACGTGCTCTGAGTCACGGTTGGAAAACCCACAAGGATAGACACTGAGACCGGAAATAAATATTTTTACAAATACCAATATTCACTCCGAGCAGGAATCGAACCCGCGACCGTCGGTGTTTAGACTGTGCTGACACGGCAGACGCACCATTACAATAGCGGTCACTATAATCACTTACATCACTAAAATTATTAATATTACACTGACTTATATTTCGCTAGTTAAAAACGAAATATTTTTCCTTATTTGGTAGATCAGCTCCCCGTGTCAGTGGACAGTGACGTAACTTGTGCGTTGTTATTATATATTTAATACGCCGAATGTTACTAACTACATTATTGACGAGGAAGTTGTTGATGGTTCAGAACGTTTAAATTGTTCAAAATGATGTTCAAGTATTGTTTAGTTTCGTTTTCACTGTTATTATTATTCATAGGTATGTTAAACTTATATTTAATCAATTCTTTTACAATACTTGAGAAATTTGTGTGTTTTTTATTTACTAATTACAAAATGCAATTATACAAAGTTTTAATAACAATGTTTTAATGTTAACAATAACAATTACGTCACCGACGCTCTCTCGCTGCGTCGATTTGAAAATATATGACCTATTAACGAATAGAGATATATGAATAAGAAATAGCACAGCTTATTTTTTGGAGACATTTTATATGAAATAATTAATTATTGGCATAATTACTGCTTACCTTTTGCAAAATTTTCTTTTTGACATTGTACCTTGTACCGATTTGGACAAAAAAAAATTTAATCAAAAGGTGGTGTGTGTCATTTGGTCCCATTTAAATTTATTTGAGATCTAACAACTACTTTTCGAGTTATGTCTAATAATGCGTTTTTACTTGACTATTTTATCGTCGACCTACGTTGTACCGCATAACTTTTTACTGGATGCATCGATTTTAATGATTTTTAATTTAATCGAAAGCTGATGTTTATCATGTGCTCACATTTAATCGAGATCTGATAACTAGTTTTTTGCTTGACTATTTTTTCGTTGACCTACGTTGTATTACTTGTCGATGTAATTGAAGTCGATTTTATTTCGTTTGCGAGAAAACACAAGTATATTTTTATAAAGATTTTAAAAATAAGTAGTCATAAATTCAATGTATGTGTATAGGTTTCAAAACAGTCCTAAAAACATGAAAATGTTCTAAATATTCTCATCATATATATCATATTACTTATTTATAACATGTTTATACCCATTTAAGACTTTAATGTTGATTTTTTTATATATATTTCAGACGCATCCTTTGCCCGCAGTTGGCATCGCCAGAATTGTGAGCCATACAAACCGAAAGTGCCTGACTATGATATATATAAAAACAAAAAAATTAGTGAACGCAGTAAGTGATTCAACAAATTATAAGGAAATTTATATTTTTACTGGCAGTAGTCCGCGGTTTTACTCGCGTAGAAATCTATATTATACATATAATAAAATGGTGGGAAAGTCAAAAATGTACATTGAATATTTTTTAAAAGAATACTTGGGGTGTAATCTGCGATCGACACCGAAGCCAGAAATATAGTTTTTAGAATTTTTGTCTGTTTGTCTGTATGTATGTCCGGGATAAACTCAAAAAGTACTGCATGGATTTACTTCAAATTTGGCACAAATATTATTAAGAAATCGGGTCAACATATTTACATTATTCTATTCAGCTTCAAAAATGACAAATTGCTCATTTAAACTTTCAATTTCGTATTCATCCCTTTAAGGGTAGATTATCCACTTAAAAAATTCATTATTTTTTATTCGATAGTCCGAAAATTAAGTTTTATACTTATAATAATAAAAAGACGGACGAGATGTGTGGCAAAAAAAAATAAAAAAATTCGAAATCTGTTCGTATTGGACGTCTATTACAATCCACTTGTAGGATTTTGTAGCATGATAAATGAAATACCGACCTTAATCCAGTCCTGTCACAAAAACATTCTCAGCAACAGAACAGAGAACAGTTATTAACTATAAACTACCTTCCCGCCACAATTCATATTTATAATAATAGTAATAATAATTTATTTGACACATATGTCCATATTTTTGTTAGTTACATTTTTTTCCTAAACTATGTTAATTTCAATAATTGTAACAAAACAAATTGTACCAAATAAAAATCCAATAAAATAACACTAAAAACAAAATAAATATACTAAAATTCAATCAAACCCAAAATTAAAATCATCATCATCAATTTATGCATCGACCGGTTTTTGAGATTCCATGATGAGTCAATGACCTAACGATTTTATAGAAGAAGAAGAAAAAGATATATATTAAATTAAAGACAAAATTTAAAAAATGTACACTTTTAAATCGTCATCATACCATTTAAAAATTTTTGTTTTAATAAGTTAGACTATACTAATATTATAAAGCTAAATAGTTTGTTTGTCTGTTTGCTTGAACGCATATATCTCAGGAACTACTGATACAAATTGAACAATCCTTTTGATGTTGGATAGTTCATTTACCGTGGAAGGCTAAAAGCTATATAAATTTTTATTGCCTTAGTTTTTTCTTCAAATTAAAACGGCTTAAACCGAGGAGCCCGGATAGATACAATTTAAAGTAGGTACCTAAAACTTGTGGAGGCCTATGTCCAGTAATGGACTGCGAAAGGCTGCTGTGATGATGATGATGACGATGTGACCTAAAACTACCACCGATTCGGAATGTAGACTCTGCAAAGAATAATCGCCAAGAAATTCCGCAGTTGCTCTTTAAAATACACTGTGGGTGTTAAATATATTTTAATATAAATTAACAAGTGAATCCTTGATAACACATAATAGCTATTATATATGTTTGATAACACAAGAAAATAATACTAAAAATATATTTCTATATTTATAGAATGCATCGAATATATGTACAAATTAGATGAGCGAGAACAGATAAGAAAACACAAGTGTAAGTTTTACAAAATATACTTATTGTTTTTTTAATATTTGTTCAATTTTCACTCATTATAATGAAACAACTTTTTCGGATTTTATCGCGGTTCATTAAGCGAGATAAAATCCGTTTTTTTTTTATTGCATTTTTATTTTTGAACTATCAATGAAGGTAAGTACAGCCGACTCTCTTTAATTCAATCCTGCGATAATTCGAACATCTCTATAATTCAAAGTCATCACGAGTTCCCCACAAAATCCCTTTATATTTCGAATTAATTCGTGGGTAATAATAATTAATAATTGGGTTCGAACCCACCAGCGTCAAACACTCGACAATTCAAAGTTTCAGAGAGAAAAAAAAAACAAAAAGCATGTAATACATTTAGAGACAAGTTCAAACTTGTAAATACATGTATCATCGTACACGTGTCTTTTTTTATTATGATTAGTTTGACACACACTTCCGCACGAATTGGTTTGTTTAGTTATGTTTCAGTTACTGTTACTCTTTCGTTGTATACAGATTAAAATTTTGTGTTAGGTATGAATCCCATATAGCTGTGTGGCTACGGCACAAAAAAGAATATAGCCACCCCTTTTCTTCCCGTGGGTGTCGTAAGAGGCGACTAAGGGATAACAAAGTTCCACTACCACCTTGGAACTTAGGAAGCCGACCGATGGCGGGATAACCATCTAACCGCTGGCTTTGAAACAACAGGCCGAAGACGGGCAGCAGCGTCTTAGGTGCGAAAAAGCCAGCCCTGCGGTCACCAACTCGCCTGCCCAGCGTGGTGACTATGGGCAACACACATGAGTTCACACATTTTTGGCGCGAACTTGTGGAGGCCTATGTCCAGCAGTGGACTGCAATAGGCTGGATGATGATGATGATGATGAATCCCAAAAAGTATAAATGCTTGACGATAGCTGAAAAGAAGAAGTAAATCGAAAAAGTAGCGGGAGGTAAAAAGAAAGTGACTTTTGTAATTGTTAAAGAATATCAGTTAATAAATTTTTATGTAATAATTGATCAACACTTAATAATTCGAAGTTTTATTTATTTTCTCTGAAACATTTCGAACCATTTGATATTTCGAACCCTCGATAATTCGAAATATTTTTCGCGTCCCCTGAGTTTCGAATTAATGAGAGTCGACTGTACATGTAAAAATGAGATATCGACATCATCTTAGTTAAAATTAATCTATAAAATTTAAATTTAAATCCTACTTAAGTCAGTTTTATCTAAATAAAACTAATTTTAAATAATAAAAATGAATTAAATAATCAATAACTTAAGTTGATGTAAGGAACATAGAAAATGTTTTATTAGCGTTTGTACCTTTACAATAAGTGTATAATATAAGTATATTGAGAGAGATTAATGGTTGAAAAACAAATGATCTTAACTGTTATTCATTTTTCAGGTACTAATAAAGGCACTCATGTCATTAGGGGTGTAAGAACAAAGCCATCTGAGTATCCGCATATGGTACATAAATTTATGTTTTATTATTAAATATTTTGTTTATAATATCTTTTTAAATAATTAGAATACATAAATAATCAGAATATACATTTCTGAATGTATATAGTTTTAAAGTCATAAATTAATAATTTGACTAGCCCGTTGACGCAGTTTGTAGTGATACTGCTTTCTGCTCCGGGGTTTTTGGGTTCGGGTAGCGCCCCTAGTTTCATCATTACAGCCTATACAGTCCACTGCTGGACATAGGCCTCCACGAGTTTACGCCAAAAATAACGTGAACTCGTGTGTTTTGCCCATAGTCACCACGCTGGGCAGGCGGGTTGGTGACAGCAGTACTGGCTTTGTCGCACCAAAGACGCTGCTACCCGTCTTCGGCCTGTGTATTTCAAAGCCAGCAGTTAGATGGCTATCCCGCCACCAGTCGGCTTTTTAAGTTCCAAGGTGGTAGCGGAACTGTGTTATCCCTTAGTCGCCTCTTACGACACCCACGGGAAGAGAAGGGGTGGCTATATTCTTTAGTACCGTAGCCACACAGTACAGTACCGTAGCCACACAGTACAGCCCCTAGTTTAGGTGTTATAAATACGAGTACTAATTTATATTTGTTTTATTTACGTATGTTTATCCCGAGTAGAAAAAAGGTCAGGCTCAACCAGATCATGTATCTGGACCGGATCAGGATAGGATAAGGTACGCCTGATCCGGCAAGCTCTATCAGGACCAGGTCCGATCCAGACAAAGATAGCCTGATGTAAAATATAATCAAGTATGGTAAGGCATACTGGATCAGGACCAGGTCCGGTCCAGACAAGAATAGCCTGATGTAAAATATAATCAAGTATGGTAAGGCATACTGGATCAGGACCAGGTCCGGTCCAGACAAAGATAGCCTGATGTAAAATATAACCAAGTATGGTAAGGCATACTTCATCAGGACCAGGTCCGGTCCAGATCAGGATAGCCTGAAAGAAATTACGCGAACTGAGCCTGAATCGCGCTATTAAAGTTTTTAAGCGCACTTAGTATATATACAGTTATTAGGACAGTCTAGCAAGGAGTCCATTTCTACACAGTGGAGCAGTCGTAAGTAATAGGAAATAGTTAATTAGTAGTTAAATATTAGAAGTTAAGAAATAAAATTTAATTAATAATAATTAATTAATAACATAAAAATAAATATAAATAATTAATATCTAAAGTAAAAACATAAATAAATAATACATTGGAAAAAATAAACGGAAATAAATATCATAATAATTATGTTAAGTAACATTTATAATATCGTCGTTTTTTTTTTTGTTAAACAATTTTTTCAAGAATATACATTCGTGTTTTTTAAAAGGACCGGACCGAACCGGCTGATCAGGATGAGATGAGATTTCCTGATCGGGTCCAGACCAATCATCTGCGTTACATGCCTTATCTAATCCTGATCAGGCATGCCTGGTCCGGTCCTTCTCAGGAAGTCGAAAAAATTTCTACTCGGGATGAAAAAAATATATTTTTTCCTATGTCAGTCGGCTGTGGCCTATAACACAGGCATTGAGTTATATATCTTAGAAACAAACGACCGTGTATGTTATAGATAAAAAATAAAAATAAATAAAAATAATAACCAAAGTTACGAATTTCTAAACAATAATTTTATTTTTGTTATCTAATTAACGGAAAATATGTAATGATGTTCTAAGTAAGACACGTGTGTATTTCTTTGTGCTTCAGGGCGCCTTAGGATGGAAGGCTGCTAATGGTTCGTGGTTATTCCTTTGCGGATCGTCATTGATCAGCGAGAGATTTGTATTAACGGCTGCTCATTGTACAAAAGTAAGAAAAACCAATCTAATGAATCCTAATCCCGAAATCGTTAGACTTGGAGCTGTGAATATTTATGTAAGTAACGATTTTTCTTATTAATATGACTCGATTTTATATTATAAGACTGAATAGACTGTACAGTAATATCCCGCTTTACGCGATCCCGTTGTGCGTGGTTTCACTATAACGCACATTTCAATTACGATTTACGATATAAATTAAAATGGTGACTACTTTTTTTGCCTGCCTTTGCTGGACATTCTGATTGAAAAATTGGATTTGGTGTTCCATTTTTTTTATGTAACTAGATCGGCAAATAAACGTAAGGCTTACCTGATGGTAAGCAATTACCGTAGCTTTCAGACGTCGACTTACTCACCAACAGTAAGACAACACTACTTGAAAACAGTGTTATTTAGCTGTGATCTTCTGTAAGGTCGAGGTACTATCCCAGTCGGGCTGCTCCATATTTTGAGATAATTTCCTGCTGTGCCCTACCTCAGTTAATGTTCTTGAACGACTTTGTTATGACTATGAGAGTTGCCTAGTTTGTTTCGTTTGTTCGGCATGTGGCATTTCGGTGTGGTTGGCATTCGTGTTTTAATGTTTGTTCAAGATACATACCTATATAATTTAACGCTATGTTAAAAATGCCGCCTATAAAGAAAACGTAAGGGATACGTAATAAAGCTTAATAAAATAAAGCGTAACTTTGTAATTAAGATGATGTTGTTACGAAAATGGAGGCAAAGCAACAATTGATGGCATAGATTTTGACTCTCAGAATCCACAATGAAAATGATTTTTGAAAATCAGGAAAAAAATTAAGGCTTCCAGCGGAAGTTGACCACCTGTAAACTGACAACAAAACTTTCTAGTTCGAGATCCTCTACCCTAGAAAGAATGGAGAAGTTATTACAGTTTGCATCGAAGATTTAAGTAAAAAGAATATTAACGATAAGTAAAGATTACAAAAGCAAATGATTCTTATTTTTCTAATTAAGTTTTGAACCCCGATATACACAAATCGAACTTAACGCTATTTTTTCCTGAACGTATCCTTCGCGTAAAGCGGGGTATTACTGTACTTCTTGACTTACAAATGTATATTAGTCTAAGCTGATTAATATTATTTTTTAGAATTCAAGTCGTAGCGGTCTTGCTGATGTAAAAATTAAAAATATAATTGTACATCCGAACTATAAACCTCCTGAGAAATACTACGACATTGCTCTTATCGAACTAGAAACTACAGTAAATTTTACTAAATATGTACATCCAGCTTGTTTGAACACTAAGCCTGCAGTTGACATAAAAAATAACATTTTTACAGTCACTGGTTGGGGTGAAACGGGTAAGATACTTTATCGCTTACAAATACAAAGAAAACAAACAAATAAATCAATAACTATAGGCCTCAATCAAAATCAAACTCTTCTTAACGAACGGGTCCATGAACCATTCTGATTTATGGTAAGCATTTATAGGGTTCCGTACCTCAAAAGGTAAAAACGGAATCCTTATAGGATCACTTTGTTGTCCGTCTGAATGTCAAGACCCTTTTTCAAAAATGCGTGAAGGTATCAAGCTGAATTTCATTTAAGTAGCTGTGAAAAAATCAAACTTCTAAGCCAACGCAATCAAGAGATACAGTCGTTTATGCTGCAAATTTTACTTTTCTTAGAATCTTGGAATTTGGTACGAAGCAACGTCTTACAGCACAGATAAAAAGAAAATTGCGAAAATCATAAAATTTTAGTTATATCTTATAATATATTTTTTTAGCCGGCTGTTACCTATAATACAAGCATTAAGTTGCTTACTGTAGGAAAAGACGACCGTGTGTGTATGTTATAAGAAAAAAAAATAAAATTATTTAATAAGTTACTCGAAATATTATTAATTTAATTTCATTAATTTTACTAAAAGGAATCATTATTGTTGTTTGATTATTTATTTATATCGTTTTGTATTTTCAGAAAACAGAACGACTTCACATCATCTTCTTTCTGCAACAGTTGACTTGTTTGATTCGAATTGTAGTAACTTAGTATTGAATAGAAATTGGTGGGGACCGTTAGATCAGCACCTATGTGCTGGTAAACTCGACGGCAGTGTGGACACGTGTTATGTAAGTCCAATATTTCAGCTTGTATTTAAGCTATTTCAAAGAAATAAATATTTATTAGTTTCTACAACACAATATCCGCTTAAGCCTGTAATATCCCACTCCTGGGCATAGGCCTCTTCCTCCATGTAGGAGAAGGATCAGAGCTTAATCCACCACGCTGCTCCAATGCGGGTTGGTTGATATATTCCCTACTATGAGTAACGATTGCTATCAGGTGTACATGATAACAACCGGGATCGACGGCTTAACATTCTCTTCGAGGCACGGTGGGGAGACCCACAAGGACTGTACAAACACACAGACCACGGCAAACATCTGTACGGCCAATACAAAAGTTTGTCTTGTGCGGGGATCGAACCCACAGCCGCGAGTGCAACAGCCACAAACCAGTGCTGTGACCCTTGCGCCAATGCAAACAACGCAATATTGTTAGTACTAATCTCTTGTAGTAGTACTTACTTTGAAAGAAAAAACATATAAATTTCCTCATTATAGGCGAATGTTTTGATAAAAAGTAATATTTTATTAACAAAAAAAAATTGTAAATAAAAATTAATACAGTCGTTATAAAATCACGTCCCAGTTTTATTAGGTGGTCACAAGATTGCCAATCTGTAGTAACTTATCTAATTAACCACCAATATTATTAGCATAATGCTTGATGATCAAAATAAGACACGGGCAATTTAGAGCACGCAATTTTTGTTTACAATGAAAAAACTAACGAAAACATATTTAAAGAGGAGAGAACAAGAAAAACACTACGTAACGAACCTCTTAACCTACCAACTTTAACTCTATCTTAATACTTACGATTTATTTTTATGTTACCCACACATTATGAAATTCTAAACAATTTTTTAATATCATATCAAAAATCGACCGTTCCAGCGGGGATCGAGCCTAAACCTCGTTCGGTCTAAGCGACCGTAAATATAAAATCATAATATCAAAAATTTCGATCTACCGAGTACATCGTTCCATAGCTTGATTGGCTAAAGCACCGACACGGTAAGTCGGAGATGCAGGTTCGATCCACGCTGGAACGGTCGATTTTTAATATGATATTAAAAAGTTGTTTAGAATTTCTATCTTAATATTTTTTTTCATACATATTTTCAGGGTGATTCAGGAGGTCCTCTCCAATACAAATTAATTGAAAGAAAAGACGACGGAACAATGCATATGATAGTAGCAATAACTACATTTGGTGCGCGTAAATGCGCTAAGGCAGATACGCCGACTGTGTACACACAAGTGTCTACCTTTATAGAATGGATTGAAAATCACGTGTGGCAAGATGAAAAACAAATTGTGGAATAATTCTGAAATAATTGATAAAATAATTGAATTGACACTACAAGTATATGTATATATTTCCAGAAAAATTACAAAAACAATTCGAAATATCATAGCTCACAATATCGTGTTCTTGTGTAAAAATATTTATTTATTTATTTTTATTTTATACTTTATTGTACACCACAAGTATATTACAAAAAAAGCATAAAGATAGTTACAGACAGTGAAGTACAATTTAGTTTTGTATTAACAATAAAATAGTAATTTTGAGAACAAATTACACGTGGCTTAATAATAGTATATATTAATATATTTTATTGTTAAGGAATTCTTAATTCTATAAAAAAATAACTTTAGTGTTATCACAATAGTCTGAAAGTTTTTTTTTTTTTCATTATTTTTAATTATTAACGGAAACCTTTAAATATGTGATCACTTCAGTCACTTCCGCCTATCGCAGTCCACTGCTGGATATAGGCCTCCACAAGTTCGCGCCAAAAGGACGGGAAATCATGTGCTTTGCCTATAGTCACCACGCTGGGCAGACGGGTTAGTGACTGGAGGGCTGACTTTGTTGCACTGAACACGCTGCTGCCCGTTTTCGGGCTGTATTTCAAAGCCAGCAGTTAGATGGTTATCCCGCCATTGGTCGGCATTTTGAGTTCCAAGGTGGTTGTGGAACTATGTTATCCCTTAGTCGCCTCTTACGGCACCCACGGGAAGAGAGGGGGTGACTATATTCTTTACTGCCGTAACCACACAACAGTGAAAAGAAATTGAGTAAGAGTACTAAAAAAAATTAAAAGAGATAATTCCTCGTCTTACTGAGAGGGCTGGTGCATTTTTGCATAGAAAATCGGCATAGCGATTCAAAGAGGAAATGCTGCTAGCATTCTTGACACCATTCCACCTGTATATGGAAATGATTTATACCGCCACAACTCTCTGATAATATTTAGTTCTTAAGTTGTGGATTATAAATATGTATAATATTGTAATTTTTTTTTAAGTAAATGTCAATTATTCTCTTCTTTTGTTTGACGTTAACAATATAATATTATTATTGGAACGAAGTTCCTTACGGCAGGCTTGACATTTGACTGGGCGAGTGAACTGAAAAAAATGTGATACTAAAACCGTAAGAAAAATATATAACGGAAGTGACGTAATATCAGTCACACGACTGTATAATATGACGTTTGTTAAACTAAAATATTAATAGTAAACTTTTTTTATTAAATTATTTATGTAATCTTATACTATCCACAAAAATAAATAAAGCCATATGTTTTTATTTCACTTAATAGTTTGAATTATTATTATTATTAATATTTTGTTTGATTTATTTTATTTTACGGTATTTGTTATATAAAATACTCAATTAATTAAATGGTATTTGTTGTCTAAAATACTAAATTTCCGAAATACTTTGATGTACTTAATTAAAACCAATCGACGAAATTAAAAAAAAATCAAGAACTAGAAAATATATATAAAATTCAACATTTTTTTTTAAATTGTGTTGCTTCTATACTATCCGAAGGAACTTCGTTGCTACCTGGAGTCCCATGACACCACATATTTTTTTTTATTTATATCTCTATTTTTATGACAAGAATACGAGTTTCTGGAATCTTCCCGTACATATTTATTATTATTTATTTTTATTAATGAACATACGTGGCCTTTTAAGCATTATTCCAATTTTAATTTTTCTTTTCTTTTATTAGATAAGAAGTGTAAAAAATAGGTTACATTTTACTTAAAAAATAATAATAACACACTCACACACGGACACTTGTTTAGAAACTAAAAATTAAAATGATATAGACACTGATATCAAATAAACAACACGAAACTTCCCTACGACAGACACATAAGAAGAAAGGTTAAATAAAATTAATGCGATTTTTTTTTTTTGAAAACTTATTTTTAATTTATTTTATTGTACCCAATATTACAAGTGAACAATAATAAATCAGATGCAAACTTTATCACGTTTGAGTACAACAAAAAACGTCTACGTCTACGATTATACGATATACTTTATTAGAATCTCACGTCCTGTGATTGAAATCATCAATCAAACGAAGATTAAAGTTTGTCTTATATTAACGCTAACATCCATTTTTCATTGGAACCCCACTGATTGGACAGGGACGTCAGGTAACGTTATAATAATCCTTAAGAGTTCGTTAATTTACAACGAGAAAGGTACGAACTTTATGCCTCTTCAAACATTAAAATCGTAAATGAAGAAAAATTGTTTACTCACCTCGAAGGTTAAATCGTTCCAGTAATAACTTTCTTAGGGATGAATGATTAATTTTTATTTTAAAGATACCCAAGCCCAGAACAATCACAATTTCTATACCAGAATTATTAATTTTTTGTTTGGTTCATCATTCGTAAAAGGTTTTCTAGACTATCGAAATTATTGGTTACAAAACAATTCACTTCTATTCCATTTAAGAACTATTCCGCAAAGTGGTTTTATCAGAATGTACAACTAACTATACATGTATGTATCAAAAACATTTTGCTTTTCCATTCTGTAACTGACATATACAAAATATAAACCATTTATTGACAGACCATGTCATAGTGAGCGTTGTTAGTTGCTTAAATTTAACTAGTGGTCGAAATTCGACCATCAATAATTTAAATTTTAAGTTTGACCATTTTTAGGGTTCTGTTGTCAAAGACTATACTAACAATAATAAACATAAGAATATAATTATATGCGTGTGTGTCAAATACATGAAAGTGTGTGTTACGTTTTTTTTTATTACTGATTTTATGTATTTTTTATGCATAATTTAAAAAAAAATATTAACATTCTGCACTCCTTCTCTATATAAACTATAAATGTGCGAAATTCCATACTCCTCCGTCCGCGCAATATCCAAAAAATGGGTAAAAAGTTTTTGCTTCACGTATTTAATATATATGTAGATTAATGATTGTGCTTGAATTGCTTTAAATTATTTTGAATTATTTGCTTCTATAAATAATAAATTTACTGTAATAAAACCTTAATACAAATTTTATTTTATTTTTTATTTATTTTATTTTATGTAATTTTGAAGAAATATTTATTTTATTTTATTGTGAAGAATTATATACAAATGTGAAGAACATTAATTTTGTGTTTTTGTAATTCAATAATTTCGGTGCTTAGAACACGTTGAGAAACAAGACTCATCGGCGCCGTAGTCATAGCAACTGAAAGCTAACGGTCGATTCGATTATTGTACACGACAAATATCTGTGTATGCCTTACAGATATTTATCGTTGACTGCTTGATTATATTGTGTGTGTTTCCGGACCTTTGATAAAGGTTCTAACTGAGGTAGGGCACAGCAGGAATTTCATGCACAAAATATGGAGCAGCCCGGCTGGGGTAGTACCTCGACCTTACAGAAGATCACAGCTAAATAATACTATTTTCAAGCAGTATTGTGTTCCTGTTGGTGAGTAAGGTGACCAGAGCTCCTGGGGGGGATTGGTTCGGCAACGCGCCTGCGATGCTTCTGGTGTTGCAGGCGTCTATAAGCTACGGTAATCTCTTACCATCAGGTGAGTCGTACGCTTGTTTGACGACCTAGTGGTATAAAAAAAATGATTTATATCGTTCTATTACAGGGAGAAACAGGCCTATACCCAGCAGTGGGATGTTACAATCTGAATCAGTTAAATTTTATTTATTTATATATCTAACTTTACAGAATAAACATTTAATTAAGAGTAAAATATACACGTGTATATAAATGAAGGTGTCTACTGTGCAAAATAATCTCATTTCTTTCGAGAGAGGATCCTTTGAACCGAGTAGCTGCTAGGCTAAGTGCATTTTAGTTTGTTCGACCCTTTCAGAAAGCTTTGGAGAACCATTTCTAATGGTCTCTCGGGTCGCTGTAAAATGCTCTTATTTATTGCTGTATTTTATTAAATATTAATGGTAGACAAAATTTACCACCTTTGTTAATTTTTTTTTTTTTTTTTTGACAAACGATTATCATTTATTTGTTTATTTGATGTGTATATTTATTACATTTGTTTATCTTTGCGGCAAAAAACCTTAAGTCAAATCTTCATCTAACTTGACTTTTATTTGTCATTACTACAATTAACTAACAGATTAACGGACACTAAAACCATAGTAATAGGTCACATTGCTAACCTTTGCTTACCTATTACTAAATCTTCACTAAAATGTTTTAGTAACTCTATTATAAGCAACTCGACATGGTAGGTTAACTATAATTTAGTAAAAATTCCTATGAAAAATGACATTTATTGTAAATGATTAAACAATAATAAAATAATTTCTAATTAGTTGATTATTATATTCGTTCATAATAAAAATAAAAAATTGGCTTAGGGCGCAGAGTTAAAGCTATATTGGGTAAGGCCTCCGAGTCAGAGAATTGGTTAAAATTCAATTATTCGACATTATTCGCCCACTCCAAGTTCGAACTACTTTACCGTTTCATTCACTTCGAGAGTCTGTCGTGATTGGCTTTAATTTAACTTTAATACGAACTAGAAAACTGGGGCGTAAAATATGGAAATCATTCTTTTTTTGCTTCAATCTTAAGGATAAAACAAACCTGAATTTAGCTAGTGTAATACTTTTAAATTAATTTTTACTATTTTTGCACTTAAGAGTTACACAGTTGGTAGTGACCTGCTTCGCTTTGGATGGATTGCTATCGGCCTCTTTCTTTATTTAGGAGAAAGATTTGAGCTTAATCCACCACTGCTGCACTGCGGGTCCCGGATATATTTCCTACTATGAGTAACGATCGCTATTAAACCTGATTTACAATTAAAAACTGAGACCGACAGCACAACTCTGAGGCACGATGGGGAGACCCAGAAGGTCAGACACCCATACCGGAAAGAAATAGTACAAATATAAATATCTATCCTGATTGGGAATCAAACTCGCAAACCACCGGAGCGTACCAGTCGGTACACGCACTACTATACCATAGCGATTTTAGTTTATATATACATTTTTCAACAAATAAATGTTACCGTCAAAATACCTATGTATATCATAATCGTTCTAATAATGAGTCATTTAAGCAATGCATTATATTCATTTATTTATTTAACAATTTATGTACACAAGGATAACAACAAGAAATAGCTCTTATAAACAATGCTGGTACAAAGGCACTACTTATCCCATGATGGAATCTCTTCCAGTAGTCCTGCCACAGGAAAATTATAAAACAGTCGCAAAATTATTATTTTATTTTTTATTTTTGATAATGTGCTTATTATTAAAAGTGTTTCAATGAAATTTTCAATGAAACTTAATGATAATTGTAGATTATATCAATAATAAGACCTTAAAACATATTCATAAAAGCAAAACTATAAACATCAACGGAATCAGAACTGCAAGATTGATTGTAGTTATAAAAAGCCCCAATAATTGTCTAGGCCGTTAGCTAGAGGCTAGAGTTGTAGATCCGATTCCCACACTAGGTTAGATTATTTTGTTTTTTGACACAATAAAAAAGTAAAGCAAAGTGAAAGGAGATGGCGGAACACGTTGCAAAATGCATACCCCCACTCACCGCCCTCTCTTGACATCCTCTTGCTTACACGTGCACCTCTACACATTGCTGACTAAGTATTCGGAATACTACAAAACCCCTAGGCAATATTGAAGTATAGGCAATATTTGTTTTTCGAACATTGCCTGAATCTTTTAAACGTTGTATAGAACTCCTAGACATTCTATAGAAGGCTCGATTATGTAATTTGTGGTAATATGTGTATACTAGTTGGCTACTACCTAAACACGGTAATTAATTAGTTTACCCTTAGAAATTACGTGTATATTATGCTAACTAATTTTAACTGAGGTAGGGCAGAGCAGGAAATTTCCTGCTAATAAAATGGAGCAGCCCGACTGGGGTAGTACCTCGCGCTTACAGAAGGTCACAGCTAAATAATACAGTTTTCAAGCAGTTTTGTATTCCTGTTGGTAAGTAAGGTGACCAGAGCTCCAGGTAGGTATTGAGGATAGGGTCAGCAACGCGCTTGCGATGCTTCTGGTGTTGCAGACGTCTTTAGGCTACGGTATTTGCTTACCATCAGGCGAGCCGTATCCTTGTTTGTAGACTTAGTTATATTTAAAAAAATACTACATGAAAAATGTATTCCCAAAAGCATTTTACAAATTTATCCTACATGCTAAACAAATAAAAAATCTATATTATTATAAATTCAACAAACGTAAGCAAAGTTTTATATTAAGTGTACGTAATAAAAGGGAAAATTTAAAATCTTACAACAAATCCTAGTTTAAACACTTCCACTTAAAGCAGCCGTCAAAGGCTAATCTCCGCAAAGTCAGTATTCATGCTTACTACCATCCTTAACCATTACTTAGAGCCCCGCGACATCAAGTAAACTATGTAACTTAAGACCACAAGTTAAACAAAAGACTCGAGAAGTTTCTGCTTAAACCGAAGTTCTTCACATCGGATGCAGTTGGAAATTAGTACTCGAGGTGTGAGAGAGATGCACGATCAAAGTTTGTGAAAGATAATTGAGAAATTTTGAGATGCACAAATCATGTCATGAAGGATTTAATGCTTTGTTTGAACTTTATTAATTTAGTTATGATAATACGTTTGAAAAGAACAAGAATAATCCTTTTTTTCAATTCTTGTTAGTGTATTCTAAAAACTGTTCCGCTAATAATTCATCCCTCATCATCATCATCATCATTACAGCCTATACAGTCCACTGCTGGACATGGCCTCCACAAGTTTACGCCAAAAATAACGTGAACTCATGTGTTTTGCCCATAGTGACCACGCTGGACAGGCGGGTTGGTGACCGCAGTACTGGTTTTGTCGCACCGAAGACGCTGCTGCCCGTCTTCGGCCTGTGTATTTCAAAGCCAGCAGTTGGATGGCAGTGGAATTCATCCCTATAACTTCAATAATATTTACATTTTTAGAAAGAAGGATTATTAACATACAACAAAATTTCTTTTTATAAAAAAGAAAAAATTAAAAATTCATGAAAATGGTACAATTAAATAAAAATCCCTCTCTTAGTATACAAAAAAGCATATATGTATTGTATCGTATTCCAAGATAGCACAGAACTTTAAAGTAACGTCGTAACCATCATTAGATCTTCAAGAGATAACAAGACGACTATACGATATTTTGGAGTGAATTTAACCCCTTTAAAGCTCCATAAAAATAGTGAACTCTTTGTGCAGAAAAGGTTTAAATCGAAATGTCGTCGACACGCCACACTCGCTCCGTTAATTTCTTACTCACAATAAAATTAATTTGACTTTCTAAAAAGTTATATGTTAAATATATCAAATAAGTAATGTACAAATGTTTCTTTTGTTACATTCTGTTACTTTTAAACAAAGTCTGGATTTGTTAAGCTTTTATTATTTTCAATAACACAGGCCGAAAACGGGCAGCAGTGTCTTCGGTGTTACAAAGCCAGTCCTGTGGTCACCAATCCGCCTGCCCAGCGTGGTAACTATGGGCAAAACACATAAGTTCACGCTATTTTTGGCATGAACTTGTGGAGGCCTATCTCCAGCATTGGACTGTGATAGACTGGAATGATGATGATGATGATTTCCAATAAAAGGTGATAATGGTGATTACTGATTAATATTTATAATCAATGGCTTTCACTAGCGCCAAAATAGCATACAAATTATTTCGTCAATGTCAAGTTGAATGAAGAATAAATGAAGGAGATTGGTCGGTGAATGATTCTTGGTGGAGCAGAAAAATACTTTAAAAAATAATTTATGTTACATACATATATTAACAGCAGTAACCGTTAAGGGCAATGCGACTTATACTTACTCATAAAATACTCATTTGTTTCGAATGTACCAAACATATTCAAATTCGTTTAGTCATTTAGTCTAAGCTTTGACGCTAAGTTTTTATTAAACTAAACACAAAGCCAGCCGTACTGCAGTCTGCAATTTCAGTAAGGAATGTTTATTTATGTGGCAGTACTAAGGAATCTGGGTCTTATGGCGAGGTTTTGCGCATCTCCGTAACTTAGTTTTAGATAATATTAAATTGTTTGAGGAAATTCCTTTTGTTTATAATTGAAACACACACACACACACACACACACATAATACACACAACAAATTTGCAGAGGGACTAGATTACTTCGAAATTTACGGCAAATCGTTTTTAATAAAATTAAGTAACTACTTATTCAAGTTTTGTTCAAAGCTTATTTACATCTCTACTTTCAATAACACCTCAAGTATAAAAAACACGTGGAAAATCTACTTTTATTATTCTTTTTCAAAGTCACACTGAGTTTGAGTTTGGATCTGAATAATATTAATCACTGTAATAAATAATTAGCAAAAACCTAAGCTAGAGCGTGAATTCTAGGTAGCTGACAGCTACTTACTGATACACGAATCGCCTTGGTTTCAATTACTTGCTTACGCTTCAGCCTGTAATATCCCACTACTGGGCATAGGCCTCTTTTCCCATGTACGAGAAGGATCAGAGCTTAATCCACCACGCTGCTCCAATGCGGGTTGGCGGATATATTCCCTACTAGAGTAACGATCGCTATCAGGTGTACATGATAACAACCGAGAACGACGGCTTAACGTGCTCTCCGAGGCACGGTGGAAAGACCCACCAGGACTACACAAACACCCAGACCACGGCAAACACCTGTATGGCGAATACAAATGTATGTCATGTGCGGCGATCGAATCCGCAACCGCCAGCGCAACAGGTACAATCCATGGCTGTAACCATTGCACCAACGCGGCGTCGGCAAATTATTTGCTTATAAAAAGAAAATTACTTATAAAAAAAGCATAAGAAGACGCGAATGAAAGCTAGAATATATAATATACTTTATTGAGAACCACTTAGGAAAGATTTACATGAACAGACAGACAGACAGTCAAAAATTGTAAAAAATGCTATTTTGTTGTATGTACCGTGTATACATCCATATACATTATACAGGCACTCCAATTTTATTTATTTGTATAGACTTGATTTTTGGTCACGCCGAAACTTAAGATTACTTAGACTTAAGATCGACTATAGATTTCAATCACCTTTTTTTAAAAAAAATTAATGCGTTGTAAAAGTTTCTTATAGAGCGGAAAATTAAGGAAACTGTTAGATCAACAACAATGTAAACAAAACAAACTCGCGCAATTCCAACATTACTTAAATAAAATAACCAGGTACAATGTTCGGAGCTAATGTGTTAATTACTCTCGATTAACATCTTTATGTTCAGTAGTAGCAATTGGGCAATAGACGTGTTTACGACATCGTTTATCGCAGTCAACCTCTGTAATTCGTGATAGTCCATTAAACATACTTAACATTTCAGTACTGTATTTTGTGTAATAATAAAAGTCCCTAAGCCATTAAAGGCTACTTAGAAAATATAAAAGATCTTTATTATAATCCCTACTAATATTATAAATGTGAATGTAAGTTTGTTTGCTACGCTTTCACGCGAAAACTACTTAACCGATCATTATGAAACTTTGTACACACATTATTAAAAACACTTTTTATTAAAAAAAATCAATGCGAGCGAAGCCGCGGTTAAAAGCTAGTAAAAATATAAAATAGTGATAAAATATAAGTATATCGTAGTCATTTACACATCGTGAAATCTCAAAAACCGCATAAAAATTAAATTTGGCTGGAAAGTAGCTTATACTTAGTAAACGTCAATTAAGAACGGATTTTTTAATAGCTTCGGATTAAAGGAGTATAAAGGCTGTGACAAGTTTGTATGAAAGTCCTTCATTTTTGTGCTACAAGCTTGAAATTTAGCAGAAAGATGATTAATAATTAGTACACGTCCTCTAAAAACAGATTGCGCTACTGAGGCCACATTAATAACTAATTTTCAACTTAATGTCCTTTAATTTTTTGTCCTCTGAACTCAAAATTTGATAGAGAGTTAGTTAGTAGTGAGTACATCTCCATCAAGAACAGATTTTGCAACAGGACAGCTTGGAATTTGGCAAAAAGATAGTTAATAGTTAGTAGACGTCTACTTAGATCGACTTTTGTGACAAAGCTACATTAAGAAAGTCTAAGGGCCTCCAAATGATTTTATAAAAGTTCTTAATTTTTAGTGCTAATAACTCGAAAATTGACAAAGAGAGAGTTAATAATTAGCTGGCTGTACCGCGACTTCTGCCGCGTGGAATTTAACAAAATAGTTATTTTTTAGTTTGCATTTATAAAAAAGAAACCTAAATTATTCCTTATTACATCAGCTCAGTCAGTGAAAGTCCCGTCAAAAGCGACCCAGCCGTTTCAGAGATTAGCCGGAACAGACAGACACACAAAACATATAGAAAATGTTATTTCGGTATATGTACCGTGTATGTTGTCGTCAAAAGCGGTTATTTTAATATTACAAACAGACACTCCAATTTTATTTATTTGTATAGAAAATGCAATTAGTTTTTATACTTGAAATTATACATGAGTATCTAATTTAATTCTTGTCGTTAAAATTTTCATTTAATAAAAAAAAATATATATAATACTATATGTAACAGTTTAAAAAATGTAAAATAGAACCTAAATCGTTCCAGATAATTCTCCAGTTTTCTTTTTCTCTGTTGTTTTCCTTCCTTTCTAATTTACTATATTCTATTTGTAGTAAAACAAGAGTTCAGCGACCCTTCTAAAATAACGTAAACTAGTGTAGTGTGTATCTTAATAGGTCGTTTTTCTGCTTAACAGACTGCAGAATGTTGCCAAAAAAAAATTTCCCTTCTGGTTCGACCCGAGAAAATTATTTCTCAATCCTACCTTACATGAATACTTAAAGCAGTTCGCTTCATCATATATTAACCGGAATTTTTTCGCCCTTACTTCCCGTGTTTTATGTCTATATTTAAAACATAATGAAAATTCGATTCCGGTTTTGGTGATTTTTTATATATATTTTTTTAATAAATGTCGTTTATAATTAGTTACATACTTATTTTTATTTTTATAATATGTTTAAACAACGATCGATGACCTCTCTGGCGTAATGGTGCATGTGCCTTGTCGGCGGCGCCTAAATACAGACGGTCGCGGGTTCGATTCCCGCTCGGAGTGCATATTTATGTTTATACAAATATTTATTTCCGGTCCGGTTGTAAGTCCTTGTGGGTCTCCTCTCCGTACTTCGGAGAGTACGTTAAGCTGTCGTTTCTGATTGTTCTCATGTACACCTGATAGTGATCGTTACTCATAGTATGGTATATCCACCAACCCGCATTGGAGCAGCGTAAAGAATTAAGCTCTGATCCTTCTCCTACATGGGGAATTACAGCAGTGGGATATGACAGGCTGAAGTGTTAAACAACTATATCGTACACTACTATTAAATACTTATTAGTAAATTTTTCTGTCCACTTACATTTTCATACATAATTGCATATAAATGTATTTGTATGCATGAATAGAAATATGTGTACATAATTATGGATTATTTGATGAAAAAATTAAATATATTCCATGCAAAATTTAATTAAGTCTGGATTTTCGACCACACCGAACAATATCTACTAATAACTAGTTTTTTTTCCACCCCACATCATGATTCAGCCTATAATATCCCACTGCAGGGCATAGGCTTCTTTTGCCATGTAGGAGAAGGATTGGAGCTTAATCCACCACCCTGCTCCACAGCGGGTTGGCGAAAATGTTCCCTACTATGAATAATGATCACCAAACGTTATGGACTGACAGCTTAACGTACTCTCCTAGGCACAATGGTGAGAATTAGAAGGACAGACATCCAAATCGGAAAGAAATATTTATACAAATACAAAATATCCATCCCTAGCGGGAATCGAACCCGCGAACCAGCGATATTTTAGGCGACTACACGACCTCTACACCAGAGCAGTTGTTATGCGACACATCACATTATACATCGGCGAAATAATGTGTATCAAAATGATACAACGCCATACATGAAGTAAATGCCTGCCTTCAAAATTAAATTGAGACTTATCTCAACCACGCCGACTTCTTGGTTTCCATTTTATTTTGGGCTAATAATATGGCAAACAAGCATAAGGCAGGAAGCGAATACCATTATGCCTGGCCTATGGTCCCTACAACACTAGGACCACTCCAAACGCATTGCCAACCCTAACCCTCCTCGAAACTTAGGCTTTCTTTCACCAAAAGAACACTATATTACTTGAGAGTAGTATTATTTAGCTGAGGTCTTCTGTAAGATTAAGATTTTAAGTTATTAAAACTATTAATTATATATCTTTTAAAATATTTTTACACAATGGCAGTATCAAACGCCTAAATATCGTGATGGATATAACGCAACCACATTGCGGTTAATTCGTAAACATGCGGTAACCAGCCGACAGTTTCACGCGACGATCCCGGGTGGATAAGGATATATGATGGAATTAAGTTCCTTCATGATAAACATTTATAACTTAGACTTAAATAGTAATCTATACTAGTATACGAAAGATAATTAATTTGTACATGTATATTTGTCAGATTATACAGATTGATTATCTGTAAGCGTGTCACTATTAAGTGTTATTATATGTAAAAGACTTCAGTGAGTTTTTTTTTTGGAATTTAATCCATCACGTTATTCCACTGTGGATTGGCAGATGATGTGGATCATCAAAAATCATTCATTAAAATCATCATCAAATTTCATCATACGCAAAGAATGATGGCCGATGAGAATATATGTATACCCAAATCAGAAACCCTGTAACACTTTATGTAAAACAAGGGTTATTAAAGATATATATATATATATATATATATATATATAGATATATAGATATTAAGAATAAATTAGCAAGTAATTTTGTTAAAATAACATTTTTTTAAATTATAACACAGTAAAAAGTAGACGGCAAAGATTTTTTTTTTATCAGCAAATATTCAGCAATGTTGTCAACAACTGCGGTGTAAATCGAATTGAAAATGTCAGAACAATAGTCTCATGCAATCAACGAACTCTTTGTTTCCTCGCAGAGGGAAACCACGTCGAAACGACAAAAATAACACAAACTGCACATATACCTATTACACGATTGCTCGGCTAGCTTTCATAAAGTCATACAAAGCTATTTAATACTATACAGAAGATAAATAATTGTGACAGTAGTTTAATTACTCCACATTATTTACTTTCAATATTTTCTATCTTTATATTCTTTATTTTCCTTAGTCACGCCTTAACTCGAGACCGATCTTAACGATTTCTTTTTTGATATTTTGTAGAAAGCTTTTGCGGAATGAAAAATTATGAAAATTTCCCAGTAACTTGGAAAATTTCAGGAAATTTGATGGTTATTTTAACTTTTCGCGTTTGACAGTTTGCAAGTTAGGAAAACGTCTGTCAAGTCAACTAGTACATGAATAAATTTTATTCTTAACTAGATGTGCTCTCGACTTCGTCCGCGTGGAAATTAAAAAAAAGTTCGCATAGTTATAAAATAAATAAATTTCGAAAATAAAAGTAACCAAAGCTAGTCCTTATTACATCAGCTATCTGCCAGTGAAAGTCGCATCAAAATCGGACTACCCGTTTCAAAGATTAGCCAAGACACTCCGATTTTATTTATTTATATGTGTTAAGCAGAATGAGATTGCGTGTCTTGAATCTGAAGTTTACTATTTACTTTACTACAAAGAAAACACATGAACAATTCATATAAACATTTTTTCATCAATGAAATACACAGACAGTAATTGAGGCAACGTTATCAATTTAAATTTTTATCAAAATAAGAACATCATCAACATAGACTCGAAAAAATAATCAACTCGATAATCAACACATTATTAGGGATAACGCAAAAAAACTCGCCATAAATCAATCAGAAAAATACAGTCAAATCGAGAACCTACTTACTCTTTTTTTTGATATTGCTTAAAAATAGTAGTAGCTCTAGTATTATTAGTATGGTGAGTTAAAGGAATACATGTTTTTAGTAATATTATTTATCGGCCGCGTATTGCCACATACACGTGTCTTAGAATTTCTCTCGAGACCTGGAGAGTCAAGATTGGATACTCAATTGATTTTATACTGTCTTTATTGATAACATCCATTTATGGTGCTCAACTGGTTTTGAACGGTGATTATTGTTTCACATGCTCCCTGTGCCATTTGGGCTCTACTAAATCAATTAAATAAAAAATATAATTCATTATTTCAACAAACAACTCTGATAAATCATTGTCACTAAATACGATAATGTCCGTCTCGTCTGAAGCTAATTCGTACCGCTACAAGAAGTGATAAATTAGCAAACAGTATCCTTGTTCGTTAACTTACTAAAGTTAAGCGGGGTTAATATTTAATCTGAGTTTCGTGCCAGCGGGGCGAGGGGGCTGTACGCTAATAAATGCAAAGTCACGAGCGCGGGAAACTGAACTGAAAACAGGAACGTTCCGTAAAACAATGTTCCGTGAGGTGATCATGAAAATTATTTTATGGCTAGACTTCTATACATGGTTTCACCCACTTCGACATTTATTCTAAGTACTATTCTGTTTCTACTAGTCGTGTGTACCCTATACCTATATATAGAGCCTAGAGATATCTCAATATCTAGACGGTAAAAGAAACTTTAAGAGTATTATTTGCAATTTTGCATTTCACGTCTGATTTACGGCTGCTCGATCAAATGATAACTCTTTGTAATATAACACAATACAAGTGGCCCTTATTTTATCGTTATTAAATTGACAAGTTTGCTGAAAAAACTGAGAACAAAAAATTTATAAGAAGTCAAAAAAACGGAACAAAAATTTTACACAAAACTGTGAAATTGAAATATCGATTTCGTCAAACACGTATAGTCTATAGTCTCCTTCAATCGATGAACTATGAAGGGTTGGGAATGGGAAGTTTTAGAGATTATTGGCACTACTAAATTCACAGACTACCTGTACGGTACGTATTTATTTATTGGAAATTCAAATTTACCAAATAACTACTAAATTGTTGTAATGAAACAAAATATCTTGTAAAAGGTTTTAAATTAAAGGTTATTAACATCAAAAAGTAGACAGAACCTACTTTTTAATAAAAAAAATACGTTAGGGCTATTGAATTTTTACTTATTTTATAAACTAACACTAAAAAAGTATGTTCAATTTTTTGAAGTGTAACGTGAGGGTAACATTTTTATGGATAAAATGCAATAATAATGATAGCGTCACGGAGATGTGCAACGTTTTTGTCGAATAACAGAGCTCCCTAGTGTGTACTATAGAAACTACAAAGGTTGTTACATTAATATCGATAGTATTACATTGCAAACTAACTAGATGGCGCTGGAACGTAAATCTAAAGCTTTAGATTTGTATAAATATAAACGAGACTTAAAAATTACTTTGCCAAAAAAGTTTCACTTTTGACATGTACTTTGTACGCACGCACTTTTTTTATCAACAGCTAAAATCCATTCATTATTAATATACACTTACCAACTTCTACAATTACGGTATCAATAAAATTTAGGTATACGAAGAAATATGAGAAGCAAAAATTTATCAAATTAATGTGAAGCGTTGCCTTATCGCCGCTTAGGAACGGCTGTTTAAGTAACGTTTGAAGTTAAACAAGGTGTTGAAGTAACTGATCATATCTGTAAAAGTCAAACACGTGAGTTTCAGTTTCTGAAAGTAAACGAAGTACGGTAGCCTTTTACACCTGCGAGATATGAGTGTGGTTAACTTTAGGTCAATTAAACAATAGACATATTATATATTAAATTTAATCCTCATGTCATCTCATCTGATCTTTATGCAAGCGAGAGACATAAATATTAAACCAGATATACTTATATCCACATATACTTGGATTAAGCTTCGACCCATCTCCTGCATGGAGAGGCCTAGAGATCACCAGAGCGATGATCATTCAGATAAGACTATAATTAAATTCGGCCAAACACTTCGTTACAGAATATGTATGTACGTGTGAGATATAATAGATTATAATGGTAAAGTGTGAGTTTTTATGATTCTGTAAAAATATATAAATGTAACGAAAGTAAAAATAACAATATTGTGTGACTGACATCTGCACAATACAATATAAAAACGGATACACCTAAGTTGTGGGGCACTTCTCGGTTAGCAGTGTTGTCGTGAAGTTGTATTGAACTGCTAAATATATTTATTTTTACATACGTATAATAAGATCATCAACACTCTCAGTAAAGCATTCATTCTTACAGAACTAGACTAGTTCAACTAAAAATAATTCATAGTTTCAAACTGTTCTTGATAAAATCCAAATACAGAATACCCTGCGTCACGTGTGGGTCTATATACGTTTAGTCAAATCAGCTACATCTCATCAAGAACACAATTAACATAATTAACAAAGCTAAAATAAATTTAATAATTTAAGTTAAAACAATTTGTAATATACTACACATAAATAAGATATTTTTGTTTATTTATTTCCTTCTATATTTCTTAACGCTTACAATGAATATATAACTATAAAATAATTATATACATTGATAAGAACCGTGCATATATATATATATATATATATATATATAAATGTCTGTCGTGAGCGAGGATTGAACCCGTGATCGCCAGCGCAACAGCCAATGCTATGACCGCTGTGCCAACGTAATCATTTATTTATTTCGTATAAATATATTATAATAAATAAACAAATAATATTAATAAATCCTTATTATTGTCCTGTTATTTGCTATAAGGTCATTACTAGATTAGCATTATTTTAGCGAAAAAGGATAAATATAATAAAATATACATATAAATAAAATTGAAGTGACTGTCTGTGATTTCAAAATAACTGTCTTTTTTCAGATGCATATAGTTATATACAAGATACTAAAACACAAACTAACGATTTTAAAATTTTTGTCTGTCTGTCTGTCTTTCTGTTTGTCCGACCCGATTTTTATAGGACTTTAACTTAAGATAGAGAAGGTTGTGGAGGAACATATAGGCTTCTTTTTATCCCGGAATCCCCGTGGAATCGGGATTTAGGCGGGAAAAACTGTGTTTACCGCGCACGAGTACCTACCGCCCAGATAGAAATGAAATAACCAAACGTTTTATATTAAATATGACAATTTTTGCGAGCAAATCTATACATCTATATTAATATTATAAAGCTGAAAAGTTTCTTTGTTTAATCGCGCTAATATCAACAATTGAAAAATTATCTTTATGTTAGATAGCCCATTTATCACGGAAGCTTATAGGCTATTTTTTTCTCAAATTAACGTAGGTGGAACCGCGGGGTAAAGCTTTACTTTCTGAACAAATACTGTTTACTAATATTTTAATTGGCTTAAAATTTCTATGACTTTTACAGTCTTCGTTTTAAAATATTTTAATTGGCTTAAAATTTCTATGACTTTTACAGTCTTCGTTTTAATCTTACGGTTAGATTTTAAAAATGTAATTGTAATTGAAAATAATTGCAAGAGAATAAGCCCAACAGTCCAAGCATCTCTTGCGTTTTATTACCGAACACGATAAAATACATCTGAACGTGCTTCAAGAAATATCTCATTTGGTACTTGTATGAAATTTACGACAGACGTAAATGTTAGGCACGAGAAATTCGTATTGTTTCGGAAAAGTAAAACAATGTAGTAGACAATAAAGGCTACTGTTCACGAGCCGACGTCACGCCCGCTCTGTGGTCACGTAAAGATGCAATTTGCCAGCAAAATGGAAAAACTAGGTCCGCACGTGTCGGTGTTGTTTACGTTCGCTTTATATATTTACATTATATACCTTTTAATTGTATACTATTTATATATAGTAAAATATTTTTAACAAATACTTAGCTTATTAAATTGTTTGTAAATAAAACCTTTTTTTTTATTTGTGAACGAGATGCTGGCTCTGGTATCATCATGAAATGTCAAAATATGAAACAAAAAAATGGTATTTACTTAACTGAGTCTTAATTCATTTAGGCATTATGTATAATAAGTGATCTAGTTTTAATAAAACGTACATTATGTATATGCACTATTAATTTGGATATATTACTAGTGTGTCCTGACTGACTGATATATACTTACCAAAGTTTAGGAAAATCAGTCAGTTCAGCCTATTGCAGTCCACTGCTGGACATAGACCTCCCCAAGTTTGCTGGATATTATGGCCTAGGTAAATATAATTCCAGAACAATTTCGAGAAGGGTACCATCGACCGATACCGGTCTCGGTATGACTCATTTGTTAAACATAACTTTCGTTTTGTCCAAGTTCATACAGATACCGACACGTCGTGAGGACTCGTTTAGGCCGGCCAGCATTTAGCCTAACTCATGCAACGTCTCCGCAAAGATGACGATAAAAAATAAAGTTTAGTAACAGAATCTTTCCATAATAAAAACACTCTAGTTTTTTTTTTTTTTTGTAATTTCTGTGAGATTTAAATGGGATGACGATTAGTAATTAAGTAACATGTTACTGGAGTTATTGGAATTTCCGAGCTTCGTGTGATGCAAAAGGGAATTAAAAAAATTCTGGCTGTTCTAATATTAGGCACTTGGAAATAAACAAATACGCATTTCAAAAGTTTTCCTTTTTTTACTTTTTAGGAGGTCTAATGAAATAATTATTATTAACACTACTTATTACGAATTGTGTTCCTTACTTACCACAAGATAGTTGTTCAGTCCTTTATTAATTTGTTTAGTCGACTTGAAGAACTAGGTATCATTCTTAATCAATCTTACAAAATATATTAAATTTCTTGTACCAGTCTAATGAGACGCATTTTCCTGTTGAAGCTGTCAACGCTTAGTATAGCGAGTAAGTATAACGATTGGTAACACTAGATATATAATTATACATATAGAATTTGAGTACTTTATTTTTCAGCCCTCATATTTTTGAATTGTTTAGGACTTTTTGTTTTATAGTACTAGTATTTTATAGTAGTCTATTTAATAAAATATGTCAATAATATATACCTACCTACGTTTATTCCTTGTTTCAAATTATCTTAATTACATATAATAAACACAAACAATTTTCATTAGAAACACATTTTTCTTAACAGTTTTGCGTTCGAAGTACCAGGGTAGTATAAAACTTAAGGATTTCCTTAAAAGTTAAAAGAAAAAAAATAGAAGCACGATAAGCCGGTACATAGCTCCGCACAGTAATTGCAATAAGCAAGTGCGTCTCGAAGCGAATGGGCGGGATCAGGCCGGCTCGGGAGAGTCGTGCTATCCGTCTACTAGACAAATCGCTCCCTCAAATGGAAGATTACTGTAAAGCTGGCTGCGTGTTTCATAGAAACGTAACATGTAATGATTATTCCGTTACAAATTTTTAATTAAATATCAATGACATACTCGTATAGTTATCGTAAAAATAACAAATATATTGTTTTATATCTAGTATATCATTATTTATGTCATGTCTAGTTGATTATTATTTTTTTTAAATATCTTAAAATGTGAATAATATCAGATCGTTTTTGATACCTGCACTTGATAATGTTTATAAATTACTTTATATGCACTAAGCACAAATTACTTTAAATTTTTTATTTTTCATCAACTACATCATTTGAAAAAATAAATTAAAATCAAAACGCGACGTATATGACTGTAAATAACCCTCAAATTGATAAAGTATTTGTATTATATATTAATTTGCGAGAAGTTTCTTCTCGGTGTTAATGTCAGTCGCCTTAAGCCTCCGTCCTCTAGATATCCGCTTGCAAAGGCTATTTTTATTGTTTGTTGTTTTCATTTTACGACACGTTCGTGAGTAAACTGATGTTTTGGTCTGCGGATCCGCTGCACGTACTCAAACACAAAATATACTTTATGGAAATAGGCTTTGCAAGCACATTTGAATTACTCCTTTACTAGGACGTTATGTCGGTTTTACGTGAACCTACGAGAGTTTCGAAACGTTGATTTGAACCAGCAAGAAACGCAATAGTTACAGCATCAATACCGTACCGTAGTAATAAAATATTAAGTACAGTATATTATAGGATTCTATCCGCAATACAACACAGTATTAATAAACGTAAAAATATAATTTTTTTTGTTTTTTTTTTTTTTTGTTTTAACCGACTTCCAAAAAAGAAATTCTTCTCAGTCAGATTATATTTTTTATTATGTATGTACTTCAGAACTTTTGACAGGGTGGACAGATTACGATAATTTTTTTTAATCGAAAGGTGGTCCGTGTCATTTGGTCCCATTTTTTTTTTCATGTGGTCACATTTATATTTCATCGAGATCCGATTAAAACTTTTTGAATAATCTTTGATAACGCGTATTTACTTGACTATTTTTTCGTCTACCTACGTCGTATTACTTGTGGATGTAATTTAAGTCGATTTATTTCGTTTGCAAGCAAACAAAATTATTTTAGTGGCAAATTAAAAATTATTTTTAATAAACGCTTTTGAGTTTTAATTGGATGTTAAATATTTCGTTTGCGAGCAAACACAATTATTGAAAATAAAACTTTTTTCTTGAATTTTTACATACAGTTTAAGGATTTTTAATATTCTTTACACTTGGTCTGTTTGTCTAGTTGTGAAATATATTATTAACACAATGCAGCTAGACATAAAACCGACTTTAATTTATATCGAAAAGTAATAAAATGAGAACATATAGGAACAAATCTTAGATATTAAAAATAGCACGGTGTCGTCTCCTGTCAAAGATTTTCATTGTAATATGAAACTTTGAATAGTTACGGGTTTCTGTAAAGAGCTCACTATAGACGGCGCCACGGTTCGCTTAAACCGTAATTTAAAATTATCATATCGAAAATTTCGCTCGAGCGGGTGTATCGTTCCATAGCTTAATTGGCTAGAGCGCCGACACGGTACGTCGGAGACGCGGGTTCGAACCCCGCTGGAGCGGTCAATTTTTGATATGATATTCAAAAAAAATGTTTAGAATTCCTAATGTGGGTAACACAAAAATAAAAATCTTAGATATTAACAAATAGGTAGTCAATAATTGTGTTTGCTCGCAAACGAAAAAAAAACCGACTTCAATTACATCGACGAGTAATACAACGTAGATCGACGAAAAAATAGTCAAGTTACAACGCATTATCAAAGATTACTCAAAAATTAGTTATCAGATCTCGATGAAATTTAAATGTGACCACATGATAAACTTCGGCTTTCGATTAAATTAAAAATCATTAAAATCGGTACACCTAATAAAAAGTTATTGCGGATTTTCAAGAAGTTCCCTCGATTTCTCTGGGATTCCATCATCAGATCCTGATTTTCCTATCATGGTACTAAACAAGGGATATCTTCTTTCCAACAAAAAAAGAATTATCAAAATCGGTACACCTAGTAAAAAGTTATTGCGGATTTTCAAGAGTTTCCCTCGATTTCTCTAGGATCCCATCATCAGATCCTGGTTTCCTTATCATGGTACTAAACTTGGGATATCTCCTTTCTAAAAAAAAGGATTATCAAAATCCGTACATCCAGTAGAAAGTTATGCGGTATAATACAACGTAGGTCGACGAAAAAAGCGTCAAGTAAAAACGCATTATTAGATATAACTCGAAAAGTAGTTGTTAGATCTCAAATAAATTTAAATGGGACCAATTGGCACACACCACCTTTCGAATAAAAGAAAATTTGTCGAAATCGCTCCACCGACTCAAAAGTTCTGATATAACATACATTTGAAATAAAAAATACAGTCGAATTGAGAACCTCCTCCTTTTTTGGAAGTCGGTTAAAAAATAATCAAATACACATTATCAAGAATATCTCTAAAAATGCTCGTCGACTTGCTTAGATTTAAATGAGACTAGACAACAAGCAGCAGCACTTTTGAATAAAAAAAATTAATCAAAATCGGCACACACAATTTAGAACCTCCTCCTATTTTTGAAGTCAGTTAAAAATTATATTAGTGTATATCATCAGCCAACCACAACTTTATTTGTAAAGCAAACGAGCGTGCTAGTGAGGGATAACCATCCAACACTAGCTTTAAAATTCACAGGCCGAAGGCAGCTTTCTTCGGTCAAAGTCAGCCCTGCGGTCACCAACCCGCCTGCCCAGTGTGGTGACCATGGGCAAAACACATGAGTTTACGCCATTGTTGACACGAACTTGTGGAGGCCTATGTCCAGCAGTGGACTGCGATAGGCTGATGTGTGTTTGTTTGCGTGTGTGTGTGTGTGTATGTGTGTGTGTGTGTGTGTGTGTGCGTGTGTAATTCTTTAAAAATAGGCCTGCACTGTGTCTTAGATATACGAAACGCAACTGGCTATGAGAGCAAGAGAGAAAGAAAATATGTTCTCACAACTCTCTTTCTTGCTCCGTTCGTTTCGCCCGATTACACTTTCCGTAACACTCTCGTCACTCACTCACCAGCTTGCTCCCCCAAGTCAAGAAGTTTTACGTAAAAATATTTATTCATAGTCTATGGTTTTATTTAAATTAAATTATAATAAATAGTGCAAGTTTGATACCGTTCTGAAGCAGGTCACAGCAGCCCCTAATAATGTACTAAGTAACACATCACAGTACGTACAGCTGCAGTCTGAACTATAGAGAGGTAGCTTTTAGTCAAAGTAAAATATTCTTAGAACACACGTTCCTAAATTACGTGCAACTAAATAGCCCGTACTATTCAAAACAACTTTTATTTTACCTTTTCGATTGATTTAGCCTGTAACATCCGACTGCTGGGCTGTTTCACTACGGTTGGCATATTTTTTTATGTAAAATGAATACAGTAACAACCGACGATTTGGAATCTACAAGCTTTCTTACATTATTTCCAAATTCATATCATGTTTTCAACACAAAGGTAGCAAACAAGCGTACGATCCGTCTGATAGTAAGCCGTTACCATAGTTTGTAGTCACCCGTTACACCAAGAGTACTTGTAAGCGCGCTGCCGATCTAAGCCCCGATCCTGCCTACGGGCTCTAGCTAATTACCCCCCCCCCCCTCAAGGGAATGCAACACTACCTGGAAGTAGTATAATTTGACTGTGATCTATAAGGTTGAGGTTATTCCTCAGTCGGGCTACTCCTAAATTTTAAACAAAATGTTCCGCTATGCCCTTCCTCAAAACATGCTGAAACAATATTAGGTAATTTTAACATGATAATATACAACCAGAGACAACATGACCTATACATTGGTTTGACTGCATTAGAATATTTAAAATTAAAAATGCATCATGTGCGCAAGATCAGTGTGTATCTATACAAGTAATATATTTTGATAAAAGCAAAGTTTGCAGCGCATAAAGCATACGATACATACTTCCTTCCCTCGCATTTAGTGTCTCCTTAATCACTTCTATAACAATAATTTTAGCACAAACAACATGAAGCATTCCAAATAGTTTATTTCTTTTTTTCAAAAGTTATTAAAACTTGATTATACATCTACTAGTAAAATCAATCTATATAATCTTTTGACTAAAATTATTAAGAAATTCTATCAAATATACAGGTTTGTCATCCTTGACCATAGCCCCTACGTCGCCAAAATGTCAGGAATTTCAAAAAGACAATCGCGGTAAGTTTCGTAGAATCAAGTGTTTATCAAATTACCACCACATTTTAACCACCGGGACAGACAACTCTACATGATGTCCAAGGCACGGTGTCAAGGTTTGACCACTTAGACAAGAACAAATACTTTTTACAAATAAATCTGCCGTGAGCGGAAATCGAACCAGGGATCGTTAGTGTTATTTTTAAAAATCATTTTAAATTGCCGAATAGAGCAATCACACATTAAATATATAACACAGCGACAATAATAACAACCACATTAATTTCAAAATGGCGAACTTAAGGCGAGGTTAAGTTAGGTACAGTTATACGAGTATATCTCATATTACTCGATTTAAAACTATATTTATTTGATTCTAAATTAATTAAAAAATATTTTTTATGAATTAAATTTTTAACTTCGTTAATATAATCTTACGTGAATAGCGGAATCTCGGAAAACGGAATGCGGACGCCTCGCCGCCATGACACTTTAGTAATTAGGCGTCCAAAATGTCAGCGTAGAATTTGCGCGCGACAATGATTTAACTCAGTGACTTGCTCTTACAAAGTTTTGGGATCGGTTTTCAAATACCCAAGACCTGATTCACGTAGTCGTTGATTACAGGACAGCTAAGTAATTATTTGACTCCAAAGAGCATTCGGCGTAAGGAATATTTTAGAGATAAAAATGCCTTTAATATGTGATAATCAAATGTACGCGAAGCAATACGCGAAATCAAAGCATCAACACACAAATTTATTATTTTATAGACCTAAAAATTCGGAATGAGTACTAAAAACTTAAAGCTATTTTTTGTTGAAAAATGAATCATAAATATAGAATTTAAAAAAAAGAAAACAAAAAAAACCTTGATAGCTGCTTTAGCAAGAAACCAAGGATACAAGGGAGAGGATTTAAATTAAACCATAGATACATATCATTCTGTATAAGACATACCTACCTAAATGGACATTTAAAGGGTATTCGTATTTTAAAATACTTTATCACATTACATCATTTGAAATTCAATTCGAAAATGAAGGAATTCAACGATTCAACAACAAGTACGTCACAGCGAAGTGTTAGTAAAATACCTATTGAGCTTTTAACGCATTTGAATAACATCTTACATCTCGCACGTTTACGTACGGACGCCATCACTATTATTAAAACACTGCTCATGTATTTCGAACCTTCAATAAATACAATAAAGTTTATAATCGCATCGTAGCATTTTTTTGCACACATGATGCTTTCTCTGTATACAAAAAAAAGACGCGATCTCTTCAAATGGAAAGATGGGATTTCTTCCACGCTCTTGTAATGCCTCGAAAGCCATCTTCCTATACAGTTATATAATAAAAGTAAGTTGTTTTGGAGGTTCGTTCACACGGAATATTTCGACGAATCATTCGTTTAATAATGAAATAAATTACATACTTTCTTTAAATAGAAACTCAAATGCACTGAAGCAAATTACATGATTTAACGTTATATACATTCCTGCGATTTAAATCTAATCTAATAAATAGCTTTCCTTATGGTGCTGACTGTTCGCTTAGGCAAGTCATTGGCACAAACTAAAAAATCATCTGGTCAAATTGTGACGAATAAATTTGTCCATAATTTGGTTAATATACGTAGTTAGATCTAAACGCAAAACGAACACATTTCCAGCAATACCATCTGACGATAAGACCAACCTTGGTAAAATTTCACCCTTTAACCGATTAATCGCTGACTAAAACAAAACTAATATTTGCAACTATATTGACGTTTTTGGTCACACGCTTCCTTAATTTTTAATTTACCCTTTTCTTTTTTTACCCATGTTGACAAGATCTACATTATATGGCTTACTAGCTATTTTGTTTGTTTATATATCTACCAGTTACAATTGAAAAAAGTTATTTTATGTCAGCGTGATGTGCTTTTTTAAGTGACAAACTCAAACAAAATATGTTCTAAAATGAAAACTATGCGTGACAGCTTCTACACTTGACTGGATATTACTCCTTAAGAAGGATTGCCGTGATTTTTAAAAATACACATATATCCTTTATATGTATATCTTTCTCGCAAGAGACATTGTGTGATAAACGTAAGAGTCCTCCCGTGACCATGGTTGCTGTAAAGTATCCGAAACTTAATAAACCGCGATAAAATTCGAACAAGTTGTTTCATTATTATGAGTGAAATACAAGTAAACATTAGAAAACAATAAGTAAACTACGATTAATAAATTACATATTTTCATGAAGTTAAGCACTGCGAAAGATTTTGCTAAAGATTAATTCATTGTAAAGTTGCTATTGTTCAAAAATATTTCTTAATAGAATTCTCAGCTTTAAACAACAACAACGAAGTTTGAAACAAATGAAACACAAACAGTTAGCTTCGAGCGGTACCGTGTTGAAATTTTTCAAGTAGGTACCTAATTTTATAAATATACCAGCATTAAATTATTTTTATCGGACTTCAAAAAAGGAGAAATCTCTCAATTCGACGTGAATTAACTTTATATTGGATGTACCGATGATTCTTTTTTACTAGCGACCCGCCCCGGTGTCGCAGGATTGCAAAAACTAACAGTATTCCTCTACTATATTATGCGTGTTTAATACATATAAACCTTCCTCTCGAATCACTCTATTTCCAAAAGATAACCGCGTCAAAAGCCGTTGCGTAGTTTTAAAGATCTAAGCATACAACAGCGGGAAGCGACTTTGTTTTATACTATGTAATGATTGATGATTCTTTATACGAAAGCCAATGCTTGTTATTTATTAATTTGTCATTAAACTTCGAACGAGTCCTGACGAGTAGTATTTGAGTTATTTTTAATAATGCATACTTGTAGTATGCTTGAGTGTGAAGCGTTCCTTATTATTATTTATTTTATTTAATTTAAATATAGACATCTTAAAAGTACGTAGCACTTGGATTGAAATTTTAATATTATAATTTATATGAAAAGTACTATAATTATGTTCTTTAACTACGCACTCCAAAATAAATGACAATCGATATTTTGCGCGAGTGCAAAAGCGTCATCATAAAAACATACTCGTACATGATTTAAAACATGAAAATCTGTCGTTAAATGGTCTTCTTGAACGATATCAAAGTCATCTCATGTTTCGATTTGACAAAAAATAATTGTGTTTGCTCGCAAACGAAAAAAACCGACTTTTTTTATATCACTAGGTCGGCAAACAAGCGTACGGCTCACCTGATGGTAAGAGATTACCGTAGCTTATAGACGCCTGCAACACCAGAAGCATCGCAAGCGCGTTGCCGACCAAATCCCCAATCCCCTCCAGGAGCTCTGGTCACCTTACTCACCAACAGGAACACAATACTACTTGAAAACAGTATTATTTAGCTGTGATCTTCTGTAAGGTCGAGGTACTACCCCAGTCGGGCTGCTCCAGATTTTGAGCAGGAAATTCCTGCTGTGCCCTACCTCAGTTTAAACTTCAATTACATCGACAAATAACACAATGTGGGTAGACGAAAAAATAGGCAAGTTAATATGCGCTATCAAAGATTACTCAAAAAGTAGTTATCGGATCTCGATCAAATTTAAATTTGCGAGCAAACACAATTATAAATATGAAAATTATATTTGTATGACAATGATGATAGTCGCACTTGAATCGAGTAGTGGCAAAGAAAAAAACAACAACAATTTCATGTTCATTTGTTATTTTAAATTATGTTCTTTTTTAAATTTCGAATACAAATTTAATATTGACGTACCTACCTATTTAGTATGTTTACAGAAACACACATGATTTATTTTATATTCATATTTTATACATTTCATCTCAACAAGCACAATAAGTGACTATACGATACAAGTTTGACGTACTCATACATATATATAGACCAAGATGCCTGGAAACCTAAACAATAATTGAGTTATCTTTGGACTGCTTCTCTATGCTATTTATTCCATATTTATGAGTTGATTAAGGAAAACATTAAACGTGATGATTTGATTTGTTTTTCATTACTTTAACTTTAGCTTCTTCAAGTCTTGATATAAAATTTGTTAATATTATATTTTATGACTTTTATTTAGATATATCGTAATAGAAAATATCTTGCCTATAATTTTGAGTATCCAAACTGGGTAAATACCTCAACTTTACAGAACATTATAACAAAGTAATATTTCACTACAACAGTGTTTTGTTCCTGTAGTGTTCCTGTTGTGAGATGTACTTGAGTAGCCAGATCTACTTGAGATAGTTGAGGGTAAGTTTGTCAACGCGCTTGTAATTCTCCTGTTATTTCAGGCATCAGTGGCTACGGTAACCACTTACCATATCACCATACCATACGCGGTAAGTTAAGGTAAGTAAGTAAGTAAGTTTTGAAGGCTCTACGGTCGAATCTCTGCCTGGAGGATCACGCCATATGTGTTAGATCAGTTAGAACAGCGAGGAAGGGTGGACTTCTTATCGAGTTTGAGGGATCTGTTAAAGATCGCTCTACTCTTGGTAAGAGGATCACTGAGGCAGCCGGCGGAAGTGTTGAGGTGCGACATCTCATCCCAACCACTACAGTTGTAATTGACGGGTTAGACGCCGCGACGACAGTGGACGAGGTGAAGGCGTCCCTGGCACAAGCTCTTGGCACTGAAGTTGAACAGCTCAAAGTTAATATAACTAAACCAAATAAATGGGGAGGTGTTCGCGCTTTCATCGAGGCGGGACTCACGGATGCTTCCACTTTAGAAACGTTGGGAAAGGTCAAGGTGGGTTGGTTGATCTGCCGAATTCGGCGCTGGGAGCGCCTGGACCGGTGTTACCGTTGCCATGGACCAGGCCATATGGCTGGCACATGTAAGGCGGAAGTTGATAGGAGTGGACTCTGCTGGCGCTGTGGGCGGGCGGACCACCAGTCGAAGACTTGTACTAACCCACCGAGCTGTCATCTCTGTGCTGCGGTAGGAGACGGGCGCTCAACAGATCACATGATGGGCTCTGGACGTTGTGCGTCGTATCGTGAGGTATTAAAAAAGAAAAATGGCTAAGGTGTTGCAGATTAATTTACAACGATGCAGACTGGCTCTTGATCTGCTTCTGGCGCGGAATTGTGAGTTTCGAGCGGATATTGTTCTGGTTTCAGAACAATACCACGGTGTATCTGGACCAAATTGGTTACGTGACCCCTCGGGGACGGCAGCTATCTGGATTCCGGAGCTAGAGCGTTTTTCAACCAAAGACAACGGCTCGAGAGACGGCATTGTATGGGTGGTTACGCCAGTGGCAACCTTTGTGTCATGTTATTTCACCCCCAACGAGCCTATCACTGATTTCCGAAAGAGAGTTGATGATCTCGAACGAGTCGTCCGTCACCTTGAGGGAGAAATCGTGATAGGTGGTGACTTCAATGCAAAATCGGTTGCATGGGGCATGGATTACAGTGATACTCGAGGAAATGAACTCCTGGACATGATGGCGGGTCTTGATCTTGTCATTGTTAATAGGGGAAATGTTCCTACTTTCCGGAGATATGGTGTACGTGGGTCAATTTTAGATCTTACTTTCGCTACTCAACGGATTGCTGGAATGATCTCGGATTGGGCTGTTCTGGAAGAGTATACAGCAAGCGATCATCAATACATTTCCTATTTGGTCCATAATCAGAAGGGGAAATCCTCGATTGTGCCGGAGCGTCGAGTGAAGCGGAATGGATGGAGAATATCAAAAATGGACGAAGGTGCTTTCCAACAAGCAGTCTCTGACAGGATCAAGACCTATCCAGAGCTACCCACAGAGTCGCGGGAGGAGGTAGAGAAATACGTCGGTCGATCAATGGATGTTATCGTTGCAGGGTGCGATGCTGCGATGCCCCGCCGTTCCACATGCCCACACAGGAAGCCAGTTTACTGGTGGACCGCTGAAATCGCGCTGATTAGGACTGAGTGCTTGCGTCTTCGGAGGCAAGCTCAGAGATCGCGAAGACGAGGTACTGGTCAGCAGAAGAACGACCTGTACAAAGCGGCGAAAAAGCGACTCGTCATTGCTATAAAGGAGAGCAAGGGGAGGTGCTGGAAGACAATTTGCAAAGAAGTGGATGACGACCTGTGGGGAAATGGCTACCGTATCGTCACTCAAAAATTTATAGGTCGCAGACCCGTAGCACCCATGGAACCCCAGGCGATGAAGGAAATAGTCGAAGCTCTATTTCCTGACCGCGATGACCGGGTTTACGTTCAGACTGTGATACCTGATGACGAGTGCCCACCTTTTTCAGCATTGGAGCTGCGGGAGGTGGTTAGGTGCCTTAAGGGAGGTAAGGCCCCGGGTCCAGACGGTGTTCCCGTTGAAGCATATAAGGTTCTTATGAAGCGGCATGAAAAATTGCTTCTTGATACCTACAACGCCTGCATCACGGCTGGGGTCTTCCCGAAAAGATGGAAGCTGCAGCGATTAGTCTTATTGGACAAAGGAAAAGGTTCTCCCTACACACCTTCATCATATAGACCACTTTGCATGCTTGATGTCGCAGGAAAGATTTTTGAGAGCCTCATAAGAAATCGACTGAGGAGGGAAGTGGCTGATGTGGGGGGACTAGCTGAAAACCAGCACGGCTTTCGACCGAATCGCAGCACCATTGGTGCCATTTCTGAAGCGCTTTCTTTCGCCAGACGGGCTTGGACGGGTAACCATCGGACCCGCCCAGTGTGTATAATGATGACGTTCGACGTCAAAAATGCTTTTAATTCAGCAAGATGGCCAGATATAATGAAAGCGCTTCACAAATTAGGTCTTTCAAATTACCTCATTAGGATCTTAGACGATTATCTACGTGATCGTTTTTTGATATATGAGACTACGATGGGAGAAATGAGGATGAAGCTGAGAGGGGGAGCGGCTCAGGGTTCGGTCCTAGGACCAGAACTTTGGATCATCCTTTATGATGCTCTCCTCCGCCTAAAGTTACCAGATGAGGTGATTCTGGAGGGGTTTGCTGACGATGTGGCAGCACTGATACTTGCACGTTCATATGAGACCGCGCAAAAATTGGCCAGCCTAGTCGCTACGGAAGTAAACGCGTGGTTAAATGAACATGGTATGGCTTTGGCCAAAGCGAAGACTGAGGTGGTAGTACTTACAGCTCAGGGGTGGTTTCCGACTCCCTTTCGCGCACTTGTCGTGGATCAGCACATTGAAAGCAGAGGGTCCCTGAAATACCTCGGAGTTACGATCGACTCGAAACTTACGTTTAGAGATCAGGTTGTTTATGCTGCCACCAAAGCGGCAAAGGCGGTGGCAAGCCTCTCCCGACTAATGCCAAATATCGGGGGACCAAGAAGTAGCCGTAGAAAATTGCTTATGAGTGTTTCAAGCTCAATAATGCTCTACGGAGCAGAAGTCTGGTCTGAGGCACTCAAAGTTGAGAAAAACCGTAGACAACTTGCATCTGTACAACGTAGAGGAGCGCTAAGGATAGCCTGTGCCTATCGAACGGTTTCTGAGGATGCAGCCCTGGTCATTGCGGGTGTGATTCCAATTGACCTTTTGGTGTTCGAGAGGAGACGCATTTTTGATACTCGGAGGGATGGCCGCGGACCTTTATTAGATGTTAGGACCCGGGAACGCGAGGAAACGCTGAATTTTTGGCAGGAGCGTTGGGACGCCAGTGAAAAGGGAAGGTGGACGTACCGTATTATTAAACGGGTCCGTGACTGGATGCTGCGTAGGCAGGGGGAACTGGATTACTACTTAACCCAGTTCTTATCAGGACATGGACAGTTTAACGAGTACTTGCATCGTATGGGGATCCGAAGCGATCCATTCTGTCAGTACTGTCCGGAACACATAGATTCCGCCGAGCACACCTTCTTTGACTGTCGCCGCTGGTCTGAAATGCGGCTACGTTATCAGAATGAGAAGGAAATGCCTGATAGGGCAGAAGGAGTCATTCCATGGATGATGACGACGAGTGACAATTGGCAAAGAATGTCGGAGTATGTGAGAGTGGTCCTGCAGGAGAAGAAAAAAGAGGAGAAATAGGAATCGGGGGACATGCCGTTATAAAACCGGCAGGGTGGAGTACCAAACACCTCGAAGTAATGCTAACGCGGTTCCGGGGTGTTGGTTACTAAAGCAAGAGAGGAGGGTTTTAGTGGGTAAAAATCTTACACTACCTACCAACAATAGCCAAAAGGTGTCTTTTGAAGATTTACCTCCTCTATTTATAAAAAAAAAAAAAAAAAAAAAAAAAAAAAATACCATACGCGGACCATACGCTTGTTTGAGCCCCTTTGGTATGAAAAAGTAGTCATATAATCGATCTGAAAATGTGTCACACTGTCTCAAACTTTTGTGAACATTATTTATTTTATTATATACTTGTAAATATCATTTTTATTCTTAATTTTCAAATTGTGTACGTATTCGTGTACTATGTACGTAACGAAATAGACAGGTTCTTTTTTCACTATTATCCTCATTATTCTTGAAGTTATTCAATATCAATTTTCACTTATAACAGGAGTGACTATTAATAATAATAATATAGTAATAATAATATGCTGTGTGGCTATGGCACTAAAGAATTTAGCCACCCCCTCTCTTCCCGTGGGTGTCGTAAGAGGCGACTAAGGGATAATAAGGTTCCACAACCAGCTTGGAACTTAAGAAGCCGACCGATGGCGGGATAACCATCCAACTGCTGGCTTTGAAATACACAGGCCGAAGACGGGCAGCAGCGTCTTCGGTGCGACAAAGCCAGTACTGCGGTCACCAACCCGTCTGCCCAGCGTGGTGACTATGGGCAAAACGCACGAGTTCACGTTATTTTTGGCATAAACTTGTGGAGGCCTATGTCCAGCACTGGACTGTATAGGCTGTAATGATGAATAATAATATCCTTTTTTTAAGTGACCAGTGACTCATTTTGGTTAGTAAGCAATATTTCTTACATACAATGTCAGTTGTATTATTACAATTTTTTAAATAAATAAATAAATGTTACAATACACACGAATCACCGCTGCACCGTTCCATTTGCAACGGCACAGCAATGATTCATGTATATGCAATCCTGTCTACTGGATGTCATGCCCAGAATTCTGTTGGCACTACCCCGTACCCAATGCACCAGACACCCACATATTTTTCTCATGAGATAATACTCGTATATAATATATAGAACTTTTTCCTTTGAATATGTACGATTTTTATTTTTTGTGTTTACCCACACATTAGGGATTCTAAACATTTTTTTTTGAATATCACATAAATATTCAACACACTTTCAATACACTTTTAAATCCTCAACTTATTAATGCATCATAACATGCAAATACGAATGCGTTACTGGAATTGGCGTAAAATCGTTCCAATTTGAGCGATGAGATGTTATGGGTTTATGCTTTTAAAGTATTGAATACTTTGTTATGGAAACCTAATCAAAGTATTCAATCGTTGAAAGCGTCGTCTGTACCTCATCGTATCAATTACATAAGTAAATGTGTATTGAAATTTATAAAATATATTATACTAAAGAAAAGTGAAAAAATGGCAATAAGTATGAGAAATTTCTAATCTAATAAAACGATTAATTTTTCGAGTACATTTGTAGAAACGCTGAAACCATTATTGATTTTATTCTATCTTTCTTTTCCGTTCCGTTACATCCGCCTTTTCCGTTATATTTTTTTCCCAAAATTTCTCGAACAATCCCGATAGTTTGAATAAGAAACAAATGGAAAATTAAACACACGCTTTCACACACCTCACTTACTAACATCAACTTGAAGCGGATAAAACTGGAAATTTCTGGATGCATAAAAACATCGAAATAGGGCTTTTCGGATAAATGTGACAATTGCGGTCACAAATCATAGAGTAATGTGGTATTTAAAACAATAATAATAATACACTTTATTGTACACCAAAAACAGAAATAATACATATCAAAGAAAGAAAGAAAGTATTGACAATATATTCATTAGGTACAAAGGGCGGCCTTATCGCTAAAAAGCGATCTCTTCCAGGCAACCTTAGGGCAAAGGAAATGGTCTAGCGTCAGCATAGGTGTACAAGTTACAACAAATTTATTATAAATATTCAAATAATTAAACATATACATACATACATACATACATAAATAGATATAAAAATACATACATACATACTGACATATATACATATATACCCACGTACATACATACATACATATAAATACATATATGTATACATTATAATTATGAATTACTTGTTTATTGTTGAGTTTGAAGAAAATGCTTCCAGACAGTCTTTTTAAAAAAAGTTGACAACATACGAGTATAATATTAAATTCGTCATATAATCAGAACTATATCCTTCTGAGCAGAAATAAAACACAACAAGATGCGCCAACGGACTATTCAAATTCATTAATGTTACAAATATACAAAACTAGGTAAACCGGCAAAAACTTCGTGTGGACATTTTTTTCCATCATCATTCATCATCGTCATTTCAGCCTATTGTAGTCCACTGTTGGACATGGGCCTCCACAAGTTCGTGCCAAATATGGCGAGATTTCATGTGTGTTGCCCATAGTCACCACGCTGGGCAGGCGGGTTGGTGACCGCAGGGCTGGCTTTGTCGAACCTAAGATGCTGCTGCCCGTCTTCGGCCTGTATATTTCAAAGCCGGCAGTTTTTTCCGTAAATTATTTTATTTACAACTTCTTTTTTTTTATTAACTAATTAGAAAAACAATTTTCCAATTTGATGCTGTCAGAAATCACGCGCTAACTTTTTTGGCAATCCATTTTAATTTATTATTCAAATATGGACAAAAGGTACAAGATACGTCATTTAAAATATTAAAGTTTTCGTGTCATATTTCTGTTATGATCGAATAGAAAAATTCTCCAAACAAAAGCACAAATGGCGTAAGGTCCTCTCGAGGGGGATAAGTATAATTTCATCAGTGCGAGCGCGACACGCTGATAATAATCTAGTTATAAGGCGGTGGTCATAATGGTAACTCGCGTGCTATATCTAATATATAAAATTCTCGTGTCGTGGTGTTTGTAGTTAAACTCCTCCGAAACGGCTTGACCGATTCTCATAAAATTTTCTGTGCATATTGGGTAGGTCTGAGAATCGAACAACATCTATTTTTCATTCCCCTAAGTTATAGGGGGGGGGGGGGTTGAGAAGGTTAATAAAATATACAAAACAACGTTTGCGGGGTCAGCTAGTATTATTAAAAAAGTTTACTATGTGTTAAAAACGCGAAAAGTAAGTTCAAAATCCAAAAAAAAATATATAGTAAAATATTTAAACTTTCTACTGAAGATATATATAACATACTAGCTGACCCAACGAACTTCGTATTTTTTTCTGATTTTTTTGTCACGAATATCAGTAGTTATTTTTTTCAACAAAAATTACCCTAATAATAAAGATTACAACAAAAAAAGAATTAATTAACTTTGTGCAGTGGTCATATTGTCATAATGAACAGTTTTTCTGAACTCTATCCACGGATTCCGACTGATTGTTTCATATAGAAGCAAGACTACCGAGTGGCTTACAAACTATAAGATATGAGGACACATCAACACAAACTATAAGAAGCTCTTGTTCGGTAAAATCTTTTTAATCTTCTTATTTAGCACAAAAAATTAATTAAATAACCTCTTGAAAGACGGCAACAACAACATGACATAAACAAAAAAAAAACAATGAATCTCAGCCTACTCATTATTTTTCTTTGTCCCACTATTGTGATAGTGGGATAAGTATCTATACAAAGAAAAATAATGATAAACATATAAAATAATTATTTTTTGCTACCGTACCAAAAGATTTTATTATATTTAAAATATGAACTTGTTTAAAATTGACATTAAGGAAAGATGCGTTTCTTTTTTATTACTTTAACTACTTGTTGTGTTTATTAAATACTTTATTGATAGAATAGAAAAAAGTAAGGTAAACTTTTAATCTCAAAAGGATTCGACGTAGTTTGTATAACCACAGGCAGCCACAGTCAAAAATTTATTAATTATCTTTTAAATATCATTCTCAAGTATGAAATGGAACAAAATTTTCAATTAAGTTAAAACATTACTATCATAATTTTGTGAAAAATGACAATATATAATAAATTAAATCCAAAAATATAATAATTTGGACACTAACAACAAACCAACAGAATTATTTTGTTCTTTTAAATCTTGCAAGTAGTATGTTTCTGCAAACGTTCGAAAGTCAGCCTATAAGTCAATGCTGGCGGCGTACGGTGCGTGATCAGAAAGGTTACGAAACTACCCGCAACAATAGTGCTCCAGTATTTACCACTTTATTCCGAAATATCGAATCGACAGATATTGTCCCGTTTTTCATACAATATCTTTATAACTTTATTTCGTTTGTCGATAATCTGAATAAATGTTTATTATTTTAATAATTTTGTTTATTTTTTTATTTGGTTGATTTATATTTTATATCTTTAGATAATTCTTAATATAGTTGTATCAAAAACATACTTAGATGAAGTAATTAATAAAACCAATATGAGTTATTGAGTTTGTTCTAGATAATTATTATTACGCCGAGTCATAAGTGTTTCTGGACCCAAAAACATAAACCTATTTTACTAAAATTACGTGAGAAATAGTCTTAATATGTCAACTATCTATTAAAACTTTCATTAGCTTAAACATGTATTTACGTTACTTTAAATGCGTTACAACAAATTAATTCAAACGTTGCAAATGTGTTCTTACATTGGTACACAGAAGTTAGAAGTTACATAGAACATTTTAATTTATAATGGTGGATAGACAACAGACAATTTCACAAAACATGGAACGAATACCTACCATACGAAACAGGCGTGTAATCGCCCTTGCCTTACTAAAACACTAGCTGAAAAGCTTTTAATACTGCGTAATCTAAGTACAGATCACCTAAATTTAGGTCGGTGACCGTGTCGCAACATGCCCTTAGGGCTATTATGGAAGTCACTTCGTCTAAATAATAAATGTCCCGAGTCCACACCTAACTTGGATCGTTAGGGTGACCCCGTTCTGCGTCAACATAAGGCTTGATAAATTATTTTAGTCACATACTACCGAGGAATTCATTAGGAGTGCAAAGATTTCACTTAATGACCGAGTACATTTTCACTCAATTAAGCCACGGCGCGTTTAAGTCTAGTCAGACTTTTTCATAATTAAGAGCGTGTTTTCAACTCATTCTGAAAATTACTCACGTATACTAAATGTTATATCACGTAGGTATGAATATTCTATTCATCTTCTCTATCAGCGATTTATTTATCAAGACGTCATCGTAAAATGAAACGAAACAAAGTGAAAAAGGCTGACATTTTTACACCCTACAACATTAAAAAATTCCATTTGATTTAACACATGTTAATGTATTATATAAACCTGTTTAAATTAAAAGTAAAAAAGATACAGTAACAATTTAGTTTGTAATATTGAACCTTCATTAGAAGATTCATCAATGCATTCATGCAATGTCAGAAATAAAATGATTTTTTAATTTTGTGTAATACAAAATAACTTAATGCACATCCATTTTGTGGGTATCTTCGATGCATTTAACGCAACACTACGATAACGACGATATTCTTAAAGTTATTTGTACTTAATTCAGACAGTAATGTAGCCCCACGCATTGTATATTATCAATAATGTATCCAGAATGTAAATTTCTACTAATACTCGAATCATAATTATAAAAAGTTCGATAAAATAAATAAACCAACTAACTATTACAGATTAACCAAATATCGTTCTGAAATCGCTACAAAAGTGTCTTTTCATAAGCATATCAATGATGACTGAGAAGTTTCAGAACGCTAACGGTATGTTCTTCTGTGACCTGTCAAAGCGCTTAATTGTGCCGTGGATGAAGCACATTTTTAATTAAAGCTTAATTACTGCGATATTAGAGATAAGGCTCTTGACCTCGCAGTTTCATACTTAACTGATGACATCCTACAATACTATTAACCGTACGAAGTCATTTGGTATATTTGCTTTAGAGTTAATTTGTATAGTTAACAATTAATTGGCAATATTTTCAAGAGATATTTTAAATTGACAGATATCTAAGGCACTACAAGTGTTGTTACTAAAATAATTTACAATATTAATCATAACAAAGTAGAGGAAGGCATTATTGAAATTTTTTAGAAGCATTTTCTTAGGCAAAACGCCATTGCGAAGCAATGTTAACGTTGCTAGGTGCCGAAATCAATTAACAAGTTGACCTGATAGCGATCGTTACTCAGTATAGGGAATATGTCCGCCAACCCGCATTGGAGCAGTGTGGTGGATTAAGCTCTGATCCTTCTCCTACATGGGGAAAAAGGCCTATGCCCAGCAGTGGGATATTACAAGCTGCAGCAAACTTACATTATTTATTTGACTATTATAAGTTGTTTAAAATATCAGGATATTTAATTAACACGTTCGAAAACTCAACATTGAACGACATTTGAACATAGAAGTAATAGCTACAAAATGAACATAAACTGCAGTTTATCGTGACCCCATCTCTATTTGTAACCATAAAAGGTTGTATTTATCATCCACATCTGATGTCAATATAACACTAGATGATTGTCTCTTTATTATCAACTTTTTTGTAAAAATAGTTGAAATACAAACTTCATTGTGTGTGTTTTACTGTGTTCTACCTACCCTAGTGTACTTCCTAAATTTTTTTTAACATATGTCTCACCTGATGGTAAGCGATTACCTTAGCTTATAGACGTCTTCAGCACTAGAAGCTTCGCAAATGCATTGCCGACCCTATCTCCGATTCCCCCCAGGAGTTCTGGTCACCTTACTCACCAACAAGAACACAACACTACTTGAAAACAGTATTATTTAGCTCTGATCTTTTTTAAGGTCGAGGTACTACCCCAGTCGGGCTGCTCCATATTTTGAGCACGAAATTTCCTTCTGTGCCCTACTTCAGTTAATTATTCATATTGTATTTTATTACTTTGTCATCATTAGAACTAATTAATCTGCCTCAGGATCGTAACAACAAGAATGTTTTAATGATAATTAATAAATATTAAAAGAAATATGCTAGAAAATCTAAAATGTCCTACTGTCAAAGTTCGTGTAGCCCAAAAGTATCAAACTCCTTTTCGTTAGAATGTGTGATACATATGTATTTGATCAGAACTTGAATGGAAGTCAGCCTGTTATTAGAGGGTTCGTCAAACAGAAACTTTGTAACACGATCGACTCTAGTAAGATGCAAGATTCGTAGTTTAAATAACAAACAAAAAACTTTGTCGGCGGTTGCGATTGGCTATTCCGAAAAATATTTACCCACGACATTTAATCAAATCTAGCTTCGGATCCTTATTTGTGTTTTCTAACTTGTGTGAGCTGAAGTTTCCGAGATGCGGAGCGGCGTCAAACAGCTGTGTTTGCGCTTTGGGTAATTAGGTATCCGATTGACTCGGTTTGTTTACTACATTAATTGCTTATGTAACATTCGCTTATTTACAAAGAGTTCTTGAATATTTCTAGACGTATTGCCTTGTCGTGACTCCTATATGTCCTATATTTACATACTCTCTCTTCTTGATTATTAGTTAAGTGGTTATTGTTTTCTCAATCAGTTAAATTTTAAGTCTCATTAAGTTAAAGGATAGTTACTACGTTACGTTAAGGGCAGTGACTTCAATGACGAGTCGATGCTTTGATTTGAAAGATTGTATTTTAAGCACAATAAACATTTCTGCAAGAAATATCTTTCTCAAGTATCTATCTTTCTTAAATTAACCAAACCAGTTCTAAAACAAGGATAGTAGTAAGAAGGAAAGCATGAGATTTGTTTGTAAAAAAAAAGAGTCACGTAAAAATCATACACACACATATCTGCCTCCAGAATAGGTACAGTAATAATGTATTTTACAGATATTTTTTATAAAAACTTCATTATTAACATATTTTTTTTAATGGAAGAGATTCTCAATTCGATTGTATTTTTACGTGTAACTAACTCTCTCTTACTCATAGCTTGTACCAAGAGTATGGATTTTGGTGATTCTTTATAACCGACTTCAAATAATTGTGTTTGCTCGCAAACGAAAAACAAACCGACTTCAATTACATCGAAGAGTAATACAACGTAGATCGACGAAAAAATAGTCAAGTAACTACGCGTTATCAAAGATTACTCAAAAAGTAGTTATCAGATCTCGATAAAATTTATATGTGACCACATGATAAACATCAGCTTTCGATTAAATTAAAAATTATCAAAATTGATACACCTAGTAAAAAGTTATTGCGGATTTTCGAGAGTTTCCCTCGTTTTCTCTGGGATCCCATCATCAGATCCTGGTTTCCTTATTATGGTACCAAACTAGGGATATCCTCTTTCCAACAAAAAAATAATTATCAAAATCGGTACATCCAGTAGAGTCCAGTAAGTTATGTGGTATAATACAACGTAGGTCGACGAAAAAAGCGTCAAGTAAAAACGCATTATTAGATATAACTCGTAAAATAGTTGTTAGATCTCAAATAAATTTAAATGGGACCAATTGACACACACCACCTTTCGATTAAAAAAAAATTGTCGAAATCGGTCCACCCGGTCAAAAGTTCTGATGTAACATACATAAAAAAAATACAGTCGAAGAACCTCCTCCTTTTTTGGAAGTCGGTTAAAAAAAAGGAGGAGGTTACTCAATTCGACCGTATATGTATATTTTTTTAATGTATGTTCGGCGATAACTTCGTCGTTTATGAACCGATTTTGGATAATTCTTTTTTTGTTGGAAAGAAGATATCCCAAGCGTAGTACCATAATAAGGAAACCAGGATCTGAGAATAGGATCCCAGTGAAATCGAGGGTTACCCTCGAAAATCATAGTGACGACTAGTGCGTTTGTTAATTTTTTTCATCTACTTACGTTGTATTACTTGTCGATGTAATTGAAGTCGGTTTTTTTCGTTTGCTAGCAAACACAATTATTATAATCGAACTAGCCATACCTGCGTCTTCGTTCGTGAGGTACATTCTATCTAAATAATAATGAGTACCCAATTATTATTTTTTAATGATATGAAATCCGGGATTATGAGTAGTCTATATGTTGCCCCATAAAATCCTCTATCTTCCAGTGAAGGTCTCATAAAAATCAGTTTAGCCATACTGAAGATTAGCCCGGACAAACAGAAAGACCAAATTTTTAAAATCGTTCTTTGTTTTCGTATCGTATAAATAACTACATAATTATATGCACATAAAAAACACAATTATTTTGAAATCACCGACAAATACTTCAATTTCATCAATATGTATAACAGGTGATTCTCGTCACATGGTTCCATTTAAAGTTAAGAAAGACCTGAATAATTTTTGAGCTATCCCTAACAATGTGTATTGGAAATCGGTTTTTTATAATCCGAATGTCATGAATGGTTATGTTTTTTTTTTATGTTTATGTCATATTGTTTATTATCTCATATCTTCTTAACTTCTGAAGGTTTTTTTATGAAGATTTCGTTAGCTTACAGTAATTTTTTTGATAATGCAATATGTGTACAAAACTAAACGGCTCATCAAAGAAAAGAAAAGAAAAGTTTTATATCATGACCGTATAAAAAATCAATAAATTTATGCAGTAACCGTTTATTGAAAATAAACACAATTATTTTGAAACTATTTGACTTAATATAATACAACTATTAGTAAATTTGTGTAAAAAAAAAAATTCACCAGAACGATCGCGTTTTTTAAGTTTCATTAAAATACTTAAAGGTCTCCAGGTATAAAATCGATAAGCACTACAAAATCCAGATTTTTTATAAACTCTTCATTTAAATTTAAAGAATAATCAAACATAATTGATTAATAACAACTTGAAAATTTTTACAGCAAAACTTTTGATCAGAACTTGTTAAGCGGTAGAAAACTCAAACACGCTTCATTATTAGTCGTTATCATAACATTACGATTATTTGAAAGGATCTAGAATTAAAAGCAAGTTATTTTTACTAAATTGAGGTAGGGTAAGGCCGGAAATACCCTGCTTAAAATTTAAAGCAGCCAGTACCTCAACCTTACAAAGTTTCACAGCTAAATTAATAAAGACTAACTATGCGTCAATTCGTCTATAAGCTACGGTAACCGCCTACCATTAGAAAATGGCTGCATTACAGCAATTCAAAGTAGGTATTATATTCATCGATGTAGAGGTGTTAGGGTCGAGTATTAACCTCGGGAAGATGCGATGCGACACGTCGCGGCCAATAGTTCACGTGACGTGAATTCGGGAAAACATAAGACGTATGTGTCAATTCTATTTGATATAATCTCTAGTATGATAATATATTTACTAACTAGCGACCCGCTCCGGCTTCGCACGGGTATAAAATATAATTATAGCCTATGTCACTCACTGAAAAAATGATTAAAATCGATCCAGTAGTTTTGATTTATTCATTACTGCAAGTGGCCCACACGCGTTAACTTTAGAGAAAAAACCGACCGGAACCGCCGCAAACGAGAAAGCGACTTTGTTTTATACTATGTAGTGATATAAATAGCCATACTCTTATAATGCTGAAGTTTTACCACTCACGTGGTACAACAAATAAACAGAATCTCAAAAGTGCATAAAGATTTAACGTATTGATTCAGATGCGTTATTTTTTTTTATATATAAATTAGGCATACTGCTAAATTTAACTAACTGATTGACTTCAAAAAGAGGAGGAAGTTCTCAACTCAATCGTTTTTAGTGTGTTATCTCATATCTTATTACTGAGTGTAGGTACCGATTTAAATGATTCTTTTTTGTTATTCGAGAGTTTGTTTCGTGTGAATAGTTTTAGTAGTAGCTACCCCTAAAATGTATGTTGTACTATTATCGATGTAAATAGAATACATTTTTTTAGTTTGAGAATAAACACACTTACTTTTCTATGTACCTACGTACATTCTAAGCTTTACTAGTATGTAGGTACGCACATACATACTAAACACTTTTATTAGATGACGCGTTGATGCAGTGGTTACAGCAACTTTAAAAAGGCAGCTATTTGTTAATTTTTCATAGTCTGGGCGTTTGTGTTTTGTTTCTTTTCAAACCCTCGATACAGAATTCATATCGTACTGGGGACCGTTAAGAATAATCGTAAACTATTTATACGTAATTATATTTTTTTTAATCATAATTAAAACAGACAAACAGTACTCTATGTAACTGAAAGACATTTATTTTACTTAAAATACATAAGAATGAATCATATACATAAGAATGTAGTGGCCCTGCTTTCTGTGCCGCAGGTTGCGGGTTCGATTCCCGCCTGAGTCTGGGTGTAATATATGTATTTATATATTTATATATGTATTATTTCTATGTTTATTTATAAAAATACATATATAGTCATAACAGTCGGCTGTTACCTGTAACACAAGCATTAAGTTGCTTACCATAGGAACAGACAACCGTGTGTGTACGTTATAAGATATTTATTTATTTATTTATTTATTTACACCTCCATTACTAGGTTGTCCAATATTTTGAAATTTAGAGATTATTCTTCAGCGAATGGACAAAATTACATAATCAAATCAACCATTTTATTACTTTTAGACAAAATACCTCAAAAACAACATAAAACAAAAACAGAATGTAATAGTCTAAGATTTTCAATTTTTTTAGATCTACCTAAGAAAATATTTTATATTTATCTAATCTCTGTATACTTACTCTGTATACTCTGTTACTCTGTATACTTCACTTACTCGGTATCGTAATTATAATTAAACTAGAAGGCGCGTGTTCAACTCGAACCGAACTCATTGACTTTCTTCACTAGTCTATAATTTTTAATTAAATTCTTCACTAGCTCTAAATTAAATGTTATATTTAATGCAATAAGGCTCAAATTTAAAACGTACTAAAAATTTATTATCGTAATTCACATTGGTGATAAAATGTCACGTAGTCGGAAAAAAGTAAATCGGATTTGTGCGTACCTATTTGTAAAAGCATTCTGATGCGTAACAAACGTACGTTTCTTTTTTTTTTCAGTCAATGAAATTATTTCTATGTTAGTCTTTGTTCTTCCATTGCTCAATATTTTGAACGGACTTCAAAAGGTTCTCAATTCAACTGTAACTTTTATTTTTGTGTGTGTATTACCGCGTAACTTTTAAGTGGACGAAACAATTTTAATGATTTTTTTTAATCGAAAGGGATGCTTATCATGTGGTTGCATTTAAAATTAATTGATAATCTGACCAGCGCTTTTTGAGTTATCTCTGATAATGCATATTTACTCGACTATTTTACTCTTCTACCTACATTCTGTTTGTTGTAATATTTAAGTCGTTTTTTTTTTTTTCGATAGCAAGCAACCAAAATTATTATTATAATGGAAAAATAAAAAAATATTTTTATTAAACGCTTTTCAGTTTTAATTGGATGTTAAATATTTATGTTTCAATATTTATAGATATTGAGAATTAACGTTCCGAGTAAGAGAAAAAGTAAAGAAATTATTGTTATTATAAATCAACCTCAATATTTTTCTTTTGTCGTGTTTTAAATAATAGCTTTCCTATGTCTCAAGGCTTTTGACATCGAAGAGCATATAGCTTAGATAACCGCATTCGAAGACACGAAACTTATAACATAGAACTTCCGTTATCAGCGATTACAAATCGGGATACATATAAATTAAGATTATATAACAGTACTCGCTCTACGCTAGCGAAACAGAAGCGACTGTCAAAGTGTTTTGCGCGATAACTCAGAACTATTGTTGTGAGTAAAACGTTAGTTTCTTGAACGATGCATGAACTTAGGGGTTGTGGCATTGTTTATTTCACAAAAGCATTACTACAATAGGGATGTAAGGAGTAAGAGGGATATAGGTAAGGAAAACGGGAAATGCTGGTTACACTAATTGTGACTGTCAAATCTTTTATCAATAGTCTAGAATATGTATACACATTTATTATCATCTAGGTATATCTATGGTGGATTAAGCTCTGATCCTTCTCCTACATGAGGAAAGAGGCCTATGCACGTAGTGGGATATTACAGGCTGAAGCAAGGTTTATCTAGAATACGTGTGTATACACATAAATAGCTTCACTACCCAAATTCACCGTTTTTCAAAAGATGTCTATATAAAAAATAATAATAAATATCATTTATGTAAATACATTAAAGGAAGAAACAGAATAGTCAATTACCAAACTAAACATTGCAAAATCAAAATCACATCTAGAAGAACAAATGAATATGAAATAAAAATCAACAAATATAAATCAACATCACGACAAACTTGATTGAATTAATATAGAAATAATTGTGTTTGCTCGCAAACGAAAAAAAACCGACTTCAATTACATCGACAAGTAATACAACGCAGATCGGCGAAAAAATAGTCAAGTAACTACGCGTTATCAAAGATTACTCAAAAAGTAGTTATCAGATCTCAATAAAATTTATATTTGACTACATGATAAACATCAGCTTTCGATTAAATTAAAAATTATTAAAATCGGTACACCCGGTAAAAAGTTATTGCGGATTTTCAAGAGTTTCCCTCGATTTCTCTAAGATCCCATCATCAGATCCTAGTTTCCTTATTATGGTACTAAACTAGGGATATCTTCTTTCCAACAAAAAAAGAATTATCAAAATCGGTACACCCAGTAAAAAGTTATTGCGCATTTTCAAGAGTTTCCCTCGATTTCTCTGGGATCCCATCATCAGACCCTGGTTTCCTTATCATAGTACTAAACTAGGGATATCTTCTTTCCAACAAAAAAAGAATTATCAAAATCGGTACATCCAATAGAAAGTTATGCGGTATAATACAACGTAGGTCGACGAAAAAAGCGTCAAGTAAAAACGCATTATTAGATATAACTCGAAAAGTAGTTGTTAGATCTCAAATAAATTTAAATGAGACCAATTGGCACACACCACCTTTCGATTAAAACAAAATTTGTCGAAATCGGTCTACCCGGTCAAAAGTTCTGATGTAACATACATAAAAAAAAAAAAAAATACAGTCGAATTGAGAACCTCCGCCTTTTTTGGAAGTCGGTTAATTATAACTCAACTGTATAGTAATAAGTGTGCATGCTTGCTCTAATTTGCGTGTCTTGTTGACTTATTTAAGGGTATAAAATAAGATAAATAATAAAACTGAAATATGTAGGATGCAATAATTTTAACCCTGACACTAAAATCTTGGACCAACAATGACATACAAAAGAAGATAGTTTACATTCATTTATTTATACATACAGACATTTGTATTTGCCATATTGATGGTTGTCGTGGTCTAGGCGTTTGTGCTTGTGTATTGTGTGTTTCTGGATCCCTGACACTGGCGAAAATCCTACTAGAAGCATTTATTAAATTAATTAAGTATGAACCTTTTACTAATTTTAGTAATTTATATTAAAATCGAAATGTAATTGCCACCACTATTCCGAATATAGTTGTAGATTGTATGTGTTTACACTTTACATCAAAAACCGAACACGATATACCCACCGTGGTTTCGATTTAATGGAGTTGTCATCAAATGTTATGGGATTGTACAAGCGGTTCGTTTTTCGTCATCCCTTCGTCCGGGGATAATCTCCGCTGTATCCCTCGGCGAGACTGTACACAATCGATTGGATTTCATTAATTGCATAAGCTGATTGCTATCAGCTGCAAGTGTTATTTTTAAACAATTTTATTTTAACGATGTATGATAATGACGTATTTTATTTTTATATACATGAACCACGCTTTTTTCTATACGCTTAAAATATTTATGTATTTTTTGTCCATTGTGTACAATTTATAGAAAATAAATTTATAAGTGTCAAATATTGAAATTAAGACTTTGAGATTATTTAGTAATATCGGGCAGCCCATAGTCACCAAGCTGGGTGGGCGGGTTGGTGACCGCAGGGCAGACTTTGTCGCACCGACGCTGCTAACCGTCTTCGACCTGTGTATTTGGAAGCCAGCAGTTGGATGGTTATCCTGCTACCGGTCGGCTTAACAGTTCCAAGGTGGTAGTGGAACTGTGCTATCCCCGAGTCACCTCTTACGACACCCACGGGAAGAGAGTGGGTGGCTATATTCTTTACTGCCGTAACCACACAGCTAAATATTACAAAGCGATAATCCACCACTTTGCCCCATACTGTAACAATGCCTATCAACTTATAAAGTGTCTTATGATAAACAAACGAAACAGACAACTTTTCATTCTACGACAAATATTATAAAAATATAACTACCAATTATTTTATTGTTAATAACTTCGAAATTCTACATATGGAAGTCCCTTTAAGTCGTTAACGTTCTTTAAAGATGTTTCCAAAATCGAATATTGAAATAATGTAAGTAAGCCGTCTTGTATTTAAACTGTCTTATTACGTCACATCCGTAACTATAAGATAAATATATTACTAGTTCTATTGTTACGACTTATGTAATTGTTATTTTATAACAGGAAATATTGCGTGCTATAATTATTTGTTTGTTCAGTTAACTTAAAATATTAACAAGAGTCGTCTTGTCTATACTAATAAATAAAATTGGTGTGTCTATTTGTAATATTAAAATAACCACTTTTTAGTAAATGCATATGGATGTATACACGGTACATATACCAAAATAACATTTTCGACAATTTTTGTCTGTCTGTCTGTCTGCCTGTCTGTCTGTTTGTTCCGGTTAATCTCTGAAACGGCTGAGCCAATTTTGACGGGACTTTCACCGGCAGATAGCTGACGTAGTAAGGAGTAACTTTGGCTTCTTTTATTTTAGAAATTTACTTATTTTATAACTCTGCGAACTGTACAATAACTTTTTTATTAAATTTCGCGCGGACGAAGTCGTGAGCATAGCTAGTGATAAATATAAGTAAAGTTATAATAATAAATATTATTAATTTGTCAATTCTATACTTGAATTGAATCGGTATAGAATTCCCCAACGACAATATCTCGGGAAAACTTTTTAAAAAATGTAGCACCGTGCCTAAATTTGTAATCTATGAGATGAGTATTAAAAGTAAATAACTTTTTTATTATTTTCTACCTTATTTAGTGAAACATAATGGCGAATTGTGCATTGTTTGATATTCAACGCCGTACGTTAACTAATTATTGTTTATTGCCAGTCGGACAAGTGCCTATTATCCCAAATTAACATTTTAAAAACATTCAATTGTTTGGCAGCAAAATATGGGAAAACCGATTGGACAAAAACAACGATGTACTTAATATTAGGTTTTATAACGTATAAACCAAGTCGATAAATCATGATGTCACTCATTTTACTCGTTTTACCAGACAAACGTTTCATTCTATTAGTCCTCAACAACTCTGCCATTGCGGTAGTTTTGTGCTAAGTGTATATTTAATAACAAAACTATCATTAAATATTATTAAAAACAACAAAAATGCTTTATATAATTATATTTACGTTATTTTTTGCTGGTACGTATTTTAAGTTATTCGTTTTTACATATTAATAGTATTCAGTAAATGTGAACTCCAAAAAACAAAATAGATTTAATATACATATATAGAATTCATAGAGAAGAAATATTTATTTTTTCAACTTATTATTTAAATTTCATTTGAAAGAGTGAAGTAGAAATACTTTAACTACTTAGGCTGGAAATAAAGTTCTAAATGATCATTTAATTTCGTTTAACAGCCAGCCACACACACACACACACACACACACCCACACACATATATATATATATATATATGTGTGTGTGTGTGTGTGTGTGTGTGTGTGTGTGTGAGTGTGTGTGTGTGTGTGTGTGTGTTTGCGTGTGTATAGTGTAGGCTGTTTAAATTGTTATTATTGTCAATTCTTAATTTATAAACTACGCTTATATTTTATATTAATTTTGTACTATACATAAATATCAGTGACATAAATATTGTCAGTTGGTAGCTAATTTATTTCTTTTTTTCATTTGCCAAGTTATATCATTTAACGCTTAACGTTAGGAGGAAAAACTTAACATTGTTCTATTTTTAAATACATTTAAAAAAATTATACAAAAAAAATAAACCCACACATGTCTGCTACTTTGAATTGTACAATAAATTAAAAATATTATACAGCTCATGCACAAATCAATATAGTTTTCAATAGTAAACAAGTCATAAATGTGCTAAAAAGCAAAGAAATCATCGATAAACTACGCACAGAATTATATGTAATTCAAACAATAGTAAAATCAATAATTATATAAACAAAAACGAATAGGAAAAATATTATTTCTGACTTAATTAATTATCAATTAAAAAATAAATAATTAAAATGTAACAAACTAAATTTTATAAAACATTACAACAAATCAATTATACCAAATACTGTTTCATTATAATTTTAATTAAATTAATTTAAAATAAAATCAAACCAACCTACTACAAACTCATAAATGGCAGATTTAAATTTAAAAATTTTCAACCGCTTCAGCGATTACTGCCCAGTATTCTACTGATGAGATCGAGAAAATTTTGGTGGAATTAATAAGAGTAAGTTGCTATTCTTTATTTATACTGACACAGTAGCGTTAACAATTCAAGCACCGCTTACATATTTTTAACCGACTTCCAAAAAAGGAGGAGGTTCTCAATTCGACTGTATTTTTTTTTTATGTATGTTACATCAGAACTTTTGACTGGGTAAACCGATTTCGACAAATTTTGTTTTAATCGAAAGTTGGTGTGTGCTAATTGGTCCCATTTAAATTTATTTAAGATCTAACAACTACTTTTCGAGTTATATCAAATAATGCGTTTTTACTTGACGCTTTTTTCGTCGACCTACGTTGTATTATAGCGCATAACTTTCTACTGGATGTACCGATTTTGATAATTCTTTTTTTGTTGGAAAGGGGATATCCCTAGTTTGGTACCATGATAAGGAAACCAGGATCTGATGATAGGATCCCAGAGGAATCGAGGGAATCTCTCGAAAATCCGCAATAACTTTTTACTGGGTGAACCGATTTTGATAATTTTTAATTTAATCGAAAGCTGGTGTTTATCATGTGGTCACATATAAATTTTATCGAGATCTGATAACTACTTTTTGATTAATCTTTGGTAACGCGTAGTTACTTGACTATTTTTTCGTCGTTCTGCGTTGTATTACTTGTCGATGTAATTGAAGTCGGTTTTTTTTTTCATTTGCGAGCAAACACAATTATTTTATTAATTTCTTATGTGTTTTACCTCAGAACTTATTACAGGGTGGACAGATTACGATGATTGTGTTTCGAATCGGAAGGTGGTACTTGTCATATTGTATTGTCCCATTTAAATTAAGATCTAGTAAGTACTTTTTGAATTATCGCTAATAAGGCGTATTTACTAGAATATTTTTTCGTCGATCTACTTCGTATTATAGTTCATAACTTTTTACTGAGTGTACCGATTTCAATGACTGTTTTTTTAATTGAAAGTTAATATTTTCATATAGTCCTGTTTAAATTTGATTGAGATCTGATGAGTACTTTTTCAGTTATCTTGAATAATGCGAGCTTACTACACTATTTTTTCAACGTAGGTTACGTTGTATTACTGGTTGACGTAATTGAAGTCGATTTTATTCCTTTGTAAGAGTACACAATATTTTTATTTCAAAATATTAAAGTGTAGCGACTAGTGATAGGCTATAATAAATATATGATTAAAATATTTAAATAAAATTCATCAATTATTTATTTTAAAGAATGCCAAGAGATGATACACAATAATTGTGTTTGCAGGCAGACGAACAAAAACCGACTTTAATTATATCGACAAGTAATACAACGTACGTACAAGATTTATCAAAATCGGTTCATAAACGACGGAGTTATCCCCGAATATACATGAACATATATCTATATATATAGAGACAAATATATATATATATATATATATATATACACGGTCGAATTGAGTAACCTCCTCCTTTTTTTGAAGTTGGTTAAAAAGTCCTTAAAAAACAATATTCTCGCTCACCGTACTCATCCATTTATAGACAACCACAACTAGCAATCTCTTGTATATAATAGTTACATATTTTCATCAAACATTTTTGAAGCATGACCACTAAAGAAAAAAAAACATGTGTATGTGTAGGTACCTACATTTTGTAATCAAAATAAACATTTCAAATTTTTTCACTCATGAATTTAACTTATTAATAAATGTTGACAAAAATTAAGGGACAAAATAGTAAACATTGACTGTGAACCTGATATTTTTCCACAGAATAATGACACGACACATATTAAATTTGACAACTACGACAATAAATCCTGCGAGCCTTATGTGTCGGTGAGGCCTAAGTTCACAGACTTACGGCGAAGACTCAGTGAAACTAGTGAGTATGAATATTAATAAAAGTAAATCACAAACGACCCTATTAGATCCAAATCTTATACATCTGAGCATATTTTTGAAACCGAAGCTTAAAAAAGTAATTTTTATAATAAAATTTAGCTCTTACATTGTTTTTCCTGCCTGTAAAATAATTCCTGACCGTAAAAGGATTTGCTTTATAACAACAAATTTTGTGTGTTTCTAGAATGTTATGAATATATATGGGAGTTAGAAAATCGAGAAAATGAAACTCTACATCAAGAGACATGTAAGTAACAATTTATATATAATAAGTTATTTACTATGTAAGTCAATCACAAAAAATAAGTAAATATAATACTATAAATCTTGTGCAACTCTTATTCGACAGATACTTATATTACTTATATTTCCAGGCCGAAATTATATGATTGCGCAACTTAAAAATGGAATAACTCCTGAACTTTTAATACTATTCGACCCTAAGGTTATATTTGGTGGTCGACCAGCAGTACCTGGAGAGTTCCCCCACATGGTAGGTACAAAAATAAACATACGTTTATTATAAAATATAAGAAACAGTTCATTGAGAATTCTAACCAGTTATTGGAAGAAGTTCCTTACGTCAGGCTTGACATTTGGCTGGGCGACCGAATTGAAAAAAAAGTGATACTAAAACCGTAAGAAAAATATATAACGGAAGTGACGTAATATCAGTCACACGACTGTATAATATGACGTATGTAAAACTAAAATATTACTGGTAAACTTTTTTAAAATTATTTATGTAATTTTATACTGTCGACAAAAATAAATAAAGACACATGTTTTTTTTATTTCACTTAATAGTTTTAATTATTATTATAATTAATAGTATTGTTATTTAGGTTAGGTTAGGTTAGCGTGGTATGGGCATGTAATGAGGAGGGATGACCGCTATGTCGGTAAAAGAATGTTAGGGATGAATGTCGAAGGACGAAGAGCGATCGGCAGACCGAAAAAGCGATGGATGGATTGTGTGAGTGAGGATATGAGAAAGAAAGGAGTAAGCACTGAAGTGACGAATAATAGAGAGGAATGGAAGAGAAAAACATGTTGTGCCGACCCTACATAAGTGGGATAAGGGCAGGAAGATGATAATAGTATTGTTATTTTGTTTGATTTATTTTATTTTACGGTATTTGTTAATTTCTAAAATACTAAATTTCCTAAATACTTTTATGTACTTAATTAAAAACCAATCAACAAAATTTAAAAAAAAATCAAGAACTAGAAAATATATATAAAATTCAACATTTTTTTTTAAATCGTGTTGCTTCTATACTATCCGAAGGAACTTCGTTCCTACCTGGTGTCCCATGACACCACATAATTTTTTTAATATTATTTCAGGGTGCCCTCGGATGGAGAGCAAAGGACCCAGCGGTAAAATGGTTATTTTATTGCGGAAGTACTCTGATTAGTAAGACCTTCTTGATCACAGCAGCTCATTGCTCCAAGCTGTCATCAAGTTATAGAGATGTGTTAAACAGAGTACCAGAGATTGTCCGACTTGGTGTCGAAGATATTGTTGAAGATCAGGTAAGGTCTTCAACTCTTACGATTATTGCAACTTATTTTAATCAGCACTATAAATATATTTCTATAATTCAGTTTTCAACTGATACCCAGTTCGAAATAGTTTTTTTTTTAATGGAATCATAAAATCTTTGAAGTTGGTGTTATGTGTAGGCAAGATATAGTCATCATATGTTGATACATATTTTTATTTGCAGTTTAACGTCAACGGTCAACCTATAGATATAAATATTAAAAGAATAATCGTTCATCCAAATTACAACCCACCAAAGAAGTATAATGACATTGCTTTAATTGAGCTAGAGAGTGAGGTGAAATTCGGCAAAGTTCAACCAGCTTGTTTGTGGTCTGATAGTGATATTAGTGATCTTGGTAGAGAAGCCATGTTAACAGGATGGGGTGATACTGAACGAGGTAAGATTATTTGAATATCTTTGAATTACTACCTTTTTCCATAAAATTCGCCCATATGAAGAAAAGTAAATATTCTCAATCGTCTTCGAAAAATAACAAAGGTCTATTTTCATTTATATATATTTTTTTACATTTTAACAGAATGTATCAGCAACAATTGCGGCTAATACTTACCATTTACTAATCATATATGAATCTGACAGGAGTGCGCCTAATTTACCTATATCAAATGAAAAGGATATATTACAATCGTCTAGAAACATTTGTTATATTTTTTTATACAACGTGGTCGGCAAACAAGCGTACGGCTCACCGTAGCTTATAGATGCCTGCAACACCAGAAGCATTGCAAGCGCGTTGCCGACCCTACCCCTAATTCCCCTCAGGAGCTCTGGACACCTTACTCACCAACAGGATTACAACACTGCTTGAAAACAGCATTATTTAGTTGTGATCTTCTGTAAGGTCGAGGTGCTACCCCAGTCGGTCCTACGTATGTTTGTATGTGGCAGTGTAAGCAAAATTTTATTCCTCAAATTCATAATAATCTTTATTACAACTTTTGGGTATTGGTTAAGGTGCACCATCAAACAAACTGCTAGTTGCTGCAGTTGACTTCATCGAAACGCCTGACTGTGATAACAGACTGAAAATGTATCGTAATAGAAACTGGCGAGGGACCCGTAGTCACCAGTTGTGTGCTGGCAAATTAGAAGGAGGCATCGATACTTGCCAGGTAAAGATTTAAATTAATGTAATCCTGCCACTATAATAAGTCTGACAGTTCTGAAATAATAAGTAAAGTTTGAATTAGAGATATATATACTGAATACGATACTGAGTTTTTTTGTTGCTTATCATCTTGTAAAAATTTAACCTTGTTTCTTAAAGTTTATTTATTTATTTATTAAAAATTTATTGCACATAATAAAAGAAGATACATTTTAGAACGATTAGATACAAAAACAAATAGCGTATGGCAAAGGCGGCTTTATCGCTTATAGCGATCTCTTCCAGGCAACCTTTAATCCTTTAATAAAAGTAGTATACGTATTATGAAAAATATGTCGGTAATAGTGCGCAATCAACAACGCAAGTTTATTACTTATAATTAAATCAATTTATAATATTAAACATAGTTATATAATACAATATTCATACATTTAAACGGTATACACCTAAATAAACATATACACACACATGTAAATACATACAAAATATATTTATACAACAACAAATAAAAACAATATACCAATAGAATACATATATTTAAAACTGTGTAAGAGTTAAGTTATACTTTTTTAGAATGTGGAAATCGTAAAACCATTTTATATTTCATGTGACATTTTAATAAAAAGAGTGTTTCATTTTTTCATATTATTATAAAGACATACATATATACTACATATGGCGGACAAAAGAGCTCTTTCATACTTTTCTTAGAGAAAAGCCGAAATTTTGGCCATTATTTTACATTAAGATAAATGGTTTCTCTACTCTACTTTAAAATTAATTTGAAATTTTTTGTAACGTTAACTTTTAGGGTGATTCTGGTGGCCCACTTCAAGTCAGAATACCTTTAAAGACTGAAGGGAAAATGTACTGGACGGTTGGCATCACATCATTTGGTATCAAATGTGGACAGAAAAACCTACCCGGTGTCTACACTAGAGTGTCGAGTTTCATCGACTGGATCGAAGACACCGTCTGGGGTTCATCTCATGAGATCTCTTAAAGAATCCAAATAAATTAATAATAAGTAGGTACATTTAACATACACACGTGACACGGCCGTCTCTTCCTCAGGTAAGCGACTTAAGGAGTGTGTGTGTGTGTGTGTGTGTGTGTGTAATAGCCTGCCGCTGACTATACGTAAAAAACAATGCATACATATCTGTAAAAACACCATTAAATATTATGTAAGTCGCATATATTATTTTATTCTATGACCATTTAAAATAGATAGTTCCTTTTTAAACGATCCTATTTTGTTTACATTCACTTTTAACAATAAAAAAACCATGAAGTTACAAATAGGTATACTTCTCTCTTGCCACTGCAAACTTAAGAAGAGATATTGTTTTCCGTGGTTAGGCATATACAAACTCCCTACACTACTGTTAAATATGTTCATGTAATATATGTTCTTGCATTACGCAAATACTGCGGCACCGAATTGATGCGGTTTGCACAGTTCATATGTTAAAAGTATGACTTAAAAGTTGTGTAAATTTCACCATGATATACCTTCTAAAAACGCAGTTATTACAGTATAAGGAACTGTACTAAAATCGTAACGAAGTATTTCTGTACACACATTTATCGCGGATAAAACAACAAGGCACTGCTAATTCAGAATAAAATAAAAAATCTAGAATGCAAATGTGCTCTCAAATTAGGAAATAATGAATATGTATAGGTAAGCCTAGTTTACAAATCACTTACACACACATTTAATCTTTCCTTGTAATATTTACTTAATCAGTCCTGATTAGAATATATTATAAAAGCACGTAACTGCAACAAAGGGTAGTGTTGCTTTAGTTCATTAACTAATTCTCGTGACACCCAGTTACGCGGAGTTGGCTACAAGAAACAAAACTAATGACGTCGGCAACCCGAGCACTTGACGGAAAAACAATGTTTTATAAGCGTAAGCGGTTTTGAATATATCAGTTATATCGAATGTTATCTACTATATAATTAAAGCATCTACTTTAAAGATTGTATTGGGACCCATTCGTTATAAAGTACATACTTTAAAGATATTTACTTGTGTTATATTACATGATATTGTATTACTGTTAGTAGTCGGTCGTCTAAAAAATAGGAATTCATTACTAAGGAGATTATGAAATGTATTTTTACAAAGTTAAATTATCTGCCTCATTTACCTGTTCTACCTACGTATAGGAAAATAGGATAAACGATTGTCAATTTTAGAAAAATATTAAAAACATCACTAGATTTTGTTTGTTTACAAAATTAAAAAGAAAAAAAAAAACAATCATATCATTAACCATGTAATCGACGCATGTTTGCGTTGATATAGTGACATAACCAAGTGACGCTTGGGCTCATGCTGTACAAAGTACATTGGTCGAATATTAATTTGAAAGTATCTGGAAGCGCATGAAGCTAACGCAAACCTATATTTAGAAATTATCGATTTTGTATGGGTGGATTACATATATATGTAATCCACGCGGCCACTCCAGGGTTAAATATCCGCTGAAACATAACCATTGAATTTAATAAAACACTTTTTTTGGATTTTATTGCGGTTTATTATTAACTTTTGATGCCCGACGTTTCGGATACTTTACAGCAATCATTTTCACGGGAGGACCATTGAATTTATTTACGTAAGAATTTATGTGAATATATAAAAAATATTCTTCTGCGTACTATTATTACCATAGAACCATAATATAGTCTCATGCTGGAACGTATTCAAAATAAATTCACCAGGTATCTTTACCATAGGCTCTATGGCGTGTATCCCTTGTATCCCTTGATGTATCCAACATTGTTTGTATTGGGCATGGTTGGATCCAACAAGTTGGAGACTAGGAGAGAAATGGCTCTGGCAACTTATATTTTAAAATTATTCCGCGGTGTTGTCAATAATCCAGGGGTACTTCAGTGGATAGGTTTGAGCGTACCCGATAGATATCTACAACGAAAGCGACGACCGAGCTTATTTGCAGTACCCCACGGCAGAACCGAGCTAGTGCGCAACGGCCCCCTTGCTCGTTCAGTCAGAACGCTGAACTTGGTGGCTGACACACTAGACCTTTTTTCTTGTTCGTGGAGTGAATTCGCAAAAATTACTTGTATATAATATGTTATGAGAAATTAATTTAATGTTTTTATATTTATTAATGCTACATTGTTTTGTTTTTAGTATTATTGTTTAAGTCAGCTAATTTTCTCTTTTAGTTGTAGTTGAACATTTTTTTTCCTTTTGCTTTTTGTCTCCTTTACTATGCCTAATGAATTGAGTTATGCCTATAATATTAGATGTAAGAAAATAAATAAATAAATAAAAACATAAAAACATGAAAATATTTGTCAAACTTCAAAAATATTTATTTTGAAATAAAAACCTGGTTTCGAAAAGCAATAACTAGAACACAAGCGTAGACAAAATTGTAGATATACGCTTTTTAAAAATGCTTTAAAACATTTCTTTAACTTTTCTTTTAATAAATATTTTTGACATTAATTTTATTTTAAATTAGGCATTTATGTCAGAATAAACTAAATACGTAGCGAAAACGGGGGCCGCCACTTTTCAATGTTGTAGAAAAATAATTGTGTTTGCTCGCAAACGAAAAAAAAACCGACTTCAATTACATAGACAGGTAATACAATGTAAGTTGACGAAAAAAATCAACAAACGCACCAGTCGTCACTACGATTTTCGAGGGTTCCCCTCGATTTCTCTAAGATTCCATCATCAGATCCTGGTTTCCTTATCATGGTACCACCCCTAGAATTATTATTATTATTAATCGTTTCATAAACGACGAAGTTTAAAATTCTGTAACCTCCTCCTTTTTTGAAGTCGGTTAAATAATGAATTATTGTTAGATTCTTGAACAAAAATTATAAGTTCAAATGATTGCGTTACGTATCTACCTACGTACTTGACAAAAATTATTTTACAGAAAAATAGTTGACATATAGGTGCAGACATTTGGCGCAGCGGTCACAGAACAGGTGTGTGGCTGTTGCGCCAGCGTTTGCGGGTTCGATCCCAGCACATGACAAACATTTGTATTGAGCGTACAGATGTTTGCCGTGGTCTGAGTGTTTGTGCATTCCTTGTGAGTCTCCACCGTGCCTCGGAAAGCACGTTAAGCCGTCGGTCCCGGATGTTATCATGTACAACTGATAGCGATCGTTACTCACAGTAGGGAATATCCGCCAACCCGCATTGGAGCAGCGTGGTAGATTTAGCTCTGATCTTTCTCCTACATGGGGAAAGAGGCCTATGCCCAGCAGTGGGATATTACAGGCTGAAGCGAAGGTACAGACATTTACGTCTAGATTAGAAAAGTGTAAAAATGTCTTAACTAGTAGGTATTATCTATTCCTCAATATTTATATGTATATTTTAATGGTGAATATCTAAAGCTTATAAAAACGCTACAAGTCTACCACTTAGTATGTAATATAATTTATAGTTGGAAGCTAAGACGAAGACGCGGCAATTAGCCATCTTAACGAACGCTTGAAATAAATATCGTTCCCTGATAAATACGCAGCGCTGATAAATATATTGGTATTATTTAAAGTGGACATATTTTGTGGTCGCGAGCAGTGTTCAGTGACGCTAACAAGTACTTAAATATCATCAGAAGTGTACAAAGATGAAATACAATATACAATTAATCGTTTTAATTTACCCCAACCCGCATTGAAACAGCGTGGTGGAACGTGGGCTCTGATCTCCTCTTCCTACATGAGGAAAGAAGCCTACGTCCAGCAGTGGGATATTACAGGCTGAAGCGTTTTAATTTATAAGACTCTAAATTGAAAAAGAGACATTTTCTCAAGTTCTAGAAATGAATAAACCTTTATCACTGATACAAACTATTAATTATGTAAATACCTAGTACATTATTTCTTCCGACTCGTTCGGATCTATTTAGACGAATCTAATTGCAATGTCTGCATTTATCCGTATTGTAGGTGTATTTATTAATAGTCTCGAGTAAAGAGCATCTACTATTGATATTTTAAAATAATAACATTCACATTCTCAAAGCTAAAATGTTTACACGTTCACTAAACATTTATATTACCACAAATGCAGCTATTTATCAAACATTACAGTAAAGACGTCCGATCCAAGTATATCAAAGAGATAATCCTCTTGATTTCTGTTGTATTTTGGCATTTCCCCAACAAAACGCTTGGATATGCGGACTTTAAAATGCAGTCCCATTAGGCTCTCGGCCACTCGAGAGTCTTAGAAAGCCAAAATTGACTGCAGTTTGCAGTAGCGCAACCTGCTCTTGACGACACTGTCGCGTGTAGCGAACCGTATACTAAAGAACTAAATTAGCCAAATATAGGATGAAGTGTGCTTTTAGACTATTTTTATTACGTAGACGTATTATTATTACGTTAGTAGAATGTATCTATACTAATAAATAAAATTGGACTGTCTGTTTGTAATACTAAAATAACCGCTTTTTACTAAATGCACATGGAAGTATACACGGTACATGTACTTACTATATATTTCTAAAATAAAAGTATCCCATGTTACTCCTTACTACATCGACTATCTGCCAGTGAAAGTCCCGTCAAAATCAGTCCAGCTATTTCAGAGATTAGCCAGAACAAACAGACAGACAGACAAAAATTGTAAAAAATGTTATTTTGGTATATGTACCGTGTGTACATCCACATGCATTTAGTAAAAAGCGGTTATTTTAATATTACAAAGAGATAACAAATACATGTATAATATCACACCCAGATTCGAGACGGGAATCGAATCCGCAACCACCGGAACAGAAAGCATATATGTTGTTATACTTATTATATATTCTTAGAAATCAGAAGTGAAAGAGATTTTTTTTAAATTAATAAGAGACGGAGTAACTTTACAAGATTTATTGGTTAATCAACACAAGTACAAATACGCGTCCTATTAGTACTAGAGAATACGTCCGTCGAGAGCGATGTAGGACTGTTGATAAAATATCGACATATCGAAATATCGATATTATTATTTAGAAATATCGATATTTGTTACTAATACTTTTTGAGACGATATATCGATAGTTCGATATTGAAATTTAAATATCGACACTCGATATTTTGAAGTAAAACGTACTCTTTGCTTCTTTACGCGCGCTTGTCTTGGGGAGTAAGCTGGTGAATACGTGACGAGAGTGTTACAAAAAGTGTGATTGGGCGAGGCGAACAGAAGTTGGCAGATAAGTTAGTGAAAGTAGAAAGAGAGAGAGACTTATGTTTCGTAATGCTTCAGTCGTGTAGTGTAAAGCTTACTTGTTTTTTAAGTAACTTTGATTGATAATATTCTCTTGACTTACCTTTGACTTTTTGATTATTAATATTCTCTTGACTTACCTTTGACTTTTTTTATATAAATTTGATTAATGATCTTTTAAAATGAATTTTAATGTTAATGAGTAGGATATTTACTTTTTACTTTCAAAAATTTGATGTGATGTTATCTTAATTATACTTGCTTCATGACATTAATATATGGTGGAATGTTGTGTACTCCGTAATGGGATACATATTAGATAATAATGTAATAATGATTCATATATAATGTTTTGTGTGTATTATGTGGATGTACCTATAAAATAAATAAATAAATAAATAAACTTTATTTTTTTATTTTTTCTCATCAATTATTTGAACTAGAACATCATAAACTTAATCAACTGAACTTTATTTACACTACATTATTTTTTTCTCTTTTAGTTTATTTATTTACATACTAGCTTTTACCCGTGGCTTCGCTCGCACTGAAGACGTGAAAAAAAATAAAGAGATTTTATCTTTCGTCAAATATATATTTTTTAAATAAAAAGTATCCTATGTTACTTCTAATACCTTCAAGAATATATGTACAAAGTTTTATGATGATCAGTTGAGTAGTTTTTACGTGAAAGTGTAACAAACACATTCACATTTAAAATATTAGTAGTAATTATCCTAAAACGAAATGTAATTTTCGTAGGTACTTCTCCACGCAGAACGAAACAATTTTATCATTATGGGACAGACATGAAGATATGCTCTTGAAAAATTTGTGTAATGCCAATTAATTTTTTGTCATAAGTTTTGTTACAATGCCTACTGAATTAAAGCAGGATTTAGATCAAGTAAATATTTCACTCTTGTGCTATCAAAATAATTGATTTCTTCTCCTATATCTATAGCATCTGAACGAAGTGCTTCTATAATCATATCTTTTAGTGCCTAATAATCGTAACAGTCAAACAATTGAACATATAAAACAACGAGTTTTTTTTAAAACTCTCACTGAATACTGGTACGCATTATTGTTTTTTTTTAAACAAAGCCGATGAAATCACATAGAAAAAATATCGATATATCGAAATATCGATATATTTTTTTCGATATATCAAACTCCGATATTGATATATTTAAAAATATCGATATATCGAGAATCCGATGCAATCGCATGATGCGACGCGGCGCACGCGGCTTTATTGCCCCGCCCTCCACGCTCCGTCGCACGACGAGTAGAGGGGATGGGTCGTGGGGAAGTTTCTATCAATATCATACTTAAATATCGTCCATAATAAACTGTACCCATGTACGTGTATATTGTAACTTGGCATTTGCCTTTTTTTGGTGAAGAGGATATCAAAAAGATATCCGGCTAGTGAGAGCCGTTACGTGGGATATTCTTTTGTTCAGCTCAGTATTTTTAATAGAAACTAAAAACTTAAGTGTAAAAAAAACATTTTTCCCATGCAATACAAGCTATTTTAATTTAATGACAAATCTATACATTTAATAAAATTGTGAGGGTCAGTACATAAAAAATATTCGAAAAAAAAACTAATTTAAGTGGCGGAATCTAGAACAAAATAATAGTTTTTTTTTTAGAAATTTTGTGTATCAGTCCGTATATAATCTTGAAATTACATTCAGTTTATGAACATGGATGTCTGTCTTGTATAGATTTTATTTTAATATATCATAGAAGAGCATTGTTACCCTTTAAAATTTTAAATAGTATTGCAATAATTGTAACCACAAACAAAACACGCAATAATTTTGTGTTTGCAGGCAAACGAAGAAAAACCGACTTCAATTATATCGACAAGTAATACAACGTAGGTAGACGAAATAATGCTCAAGTAAATACGCATTATCAAAGATTACTCAAAAAGGTATAATCAGATCTCGATGAAATTTAAATGCGACTACATGATAAACATCGGCTTTCGACTAAATTAAAAATCATTAAAATCGGTACACCCAGTAAAAAGTTCTGCGGATTTTCGAGTTTCCCTCGATTTCTCTGGGATCCTATCATCAGATCCTAGTTTCCTTATCGTGGTACCAAACTAGGGATATATCCTTTCCAACAAAAAAATAATTATCAAAATCGGTTCATAAACCACGAACATACATTAAAATATATATATATATCTTAATATATATAAATCTCGTGTCACAATGTTTGTCCTCAATGGACTCCTAAACTACTTAACCGATTTTAGTCAAATTTGCACACCGTGTGCAGTTTGATCCAACTCAAAAGATAGGCTATATTTTATTTTGATATATTATGTTATTATTATATTTCAGAAAAAAATAAGGTGATACGAAGTTCGCCAGGTCAGCTAGTATATATACGGACGAATTGAGTAACCTCCTCCTTTTGTTGAGGTCGGTTCAAAATACTTTTAAAAAATTCCGTGGTCTACTATGAATAAATTTAAAATCATAAAATAATTATTGTTTTTCGGATCGTATACATTATGGTCTACCACATAGATGCAAGAAGTGAAGAACGTGACTATAGTGCGTTCATCGAGCCGAGATACCAAATGTAAACAAACCAAATGCGAGGTCATTCAACTATGCAGGGTTTTGTAACCTTTTTTTAATTACACAAATTTTTAAAATGTAAAATATATTTATATTTTGATAATAACTGAACTAAATATATTTAATTAAATATAATTATGTATATAAGATTTGATACTTCTTAAATAATAATGATCGAAATATAAAAATCACCCCGAGCGCTTCAGGACACGGAGTGAAATAAAAATAAATAAAACAAAATCAAAGGGCCGTCCCCGTCCGATTGTTGTCAAGGACAGTTAAAATATCGTTCGACCTTGCAGAGACGTGCAGCAGATAGTAAACAACAAGATAGAAAGAGATAGACTATATTTTGTTTGTTCCGTCGTCGCTACGAAAAAATGATGGGCTTTGTTTACATTTGGTATCTTCTCGTTGAACAGACTAAGTCAAAACGGGGTAATACCATACGTGTCATCTAGTAGAAAATATATCTAGACAGGGTAATTTATTAGTTTAAAATAAAACAATAATACGCATTGTAAAATGTCCGTTTTTATTCATTCTATAATTTGTCCGTAAGATCTAACAAAAAAAATTAATTCCTAGCCTTGGTAACCTAGATTATTTAGAATTACTGTTGAAAATATTATTTTTTGAAATATTTATATCTATTTCCAGATATATAAACATAAATAATCACATATCAATACTTAAATACATTTTAAGTATTACATGTTACAGATAAACAAATAAAACAACAAGTGAACAAATAAAATTATACAAATTGGCCAAGAGTCTTACAGTCAATAAAAGTTAAGAGAGTATACTAAGAACTTTAGTTGTAGTGTGTAGTAGAGCGATAGTCTAGTCAACTGACTGTTCTTGACTAAAACAGACTTATAATCTAAATTATGCGCTCAATGGAAAAGTGACCCAACTCACAAAAAAAAAATTAATACAAAGTTAAAATCACCAATTTTACATTTTAATATCTCAGAAACTCAAAATAAAACTTACTTTAAATGCTATATAATAGATGGCGTGATAATTTAAAACTACAAGCTTCTAGAGAAAAACGTATAATTGATAATTTTAATAATAATTTCACATTTTTGTAGAAAGACATTATTATGCAAGACAGATTCGTTTAATACTATTTCTGAACTCGACTCAACTATCGCCCGACTGAAAAACTATGTCCGCAGAGTAGTAATAAAACGGTCAACTTAAATACTACGTCAAAATATTTCCTATAATAATTATTATAATTAATTATCAAAGTATACATTATACTTATCACATTATTGTTGAAAATTAAACAAAACTGTACACTATATTTTATATAAAAACAATTTGCCGTTGTTTCGTTTGACATTTCGTTAATCAATTTCATATTTAAAAAAAAAAAAACAAATACACGAATAAATTGTAAATATATTTATAGTACATTTATGTACACAAATCATAAGAGCTTAAAATTAATTATTAAGCGATAGAATAAAGGTAAACACACATTATCATACAATTTTACATTCAAGGCATTATTTTTATATTTATCAGTTGTGAAGGAACTTATACATTGGGATATCTTATAATACATAATTTGACGTTTAATAGATGCTTATATATTTATTTTATTGTAGGAAAAGTTGCGTTGTTTTATATTTTATTCGGTATTATATTAAACTAACAGACAGCCTTGTTTTATGTCGTAAAATATGGATAAATACATATCATATAAATCTTATGTGCAGAAATCATTATTTTGTATTCACTTTAATGACACGCAGTCGAGACTTATCAAATAACACTTATATATACCTTTCTCTTTTATATCCATTTAATGTATTCAAAGTGCTGTTATCTGTAAATATATTTTTCATATAACCACGTACAAAACGTTATAAATATTTTATATTTAAATGCTTGTAAAATACTATTTCCCTAAACATCTATCATCCAGTCTTAGTATTTAAGAACAAAAAATCTGATCAGTCCATATGAAAATACGAAGAATTAATGAATTACTTTGTAATTAGGACAAAATATTCGACATGTCATCAAATAATCAAAGAAATAATTAATTGAAAATAACAAAAATTATCACATAAAATACAAAAATTTAATTTATTTATTATTAGAAAAAATTATTTAAATTTTAATTAACGGTAAATATACTAAATAAAATTTTAATTACCAAAACTTAAAATATAAAATATTCAAATCGCATAAAAATAAACAAATCCGTAAACAAATGTCTATAATATTTTTACAGATACCAATACTCTTTACACAAATGATTTTCAACAGATTACACAGTTCAAATCATGTCCCATTTTTACGATAATTATAGCATTTTAAAGTTACGATTAAACGTTAATGAAGATTCAAAAACAAGAAAACTAGATTTTTGACAATATTTTTATCTATGTATAATTTTATTGTGCATATTAACTTCCTAGGTCTAGATTGCAAATGGCATTATTTTTATTTCAACTGACGTATATTTTCATAAAAGTTATAAATAAAAAATTATTTATAATATTTAAGATTTTATATAATATTAGACAATAATATGTATTTATAACTTTTAATAATTCTACATATTTAAACTTTTAAACAAATATTAAGAACAATATTTATAGACGAACTTGAAAAAAATATACAATGCCATGTACGCCTTACGTTTAAAGCTATATAGGAAATCGTAAGTATATCACATATATATTTATATATTTTTTAAATTATAAATAGATACCATAAAATAAATAATACCATAAGTATTTATTTGTTACCGAAAGGTTGGTAACTTGAAGTTTTGATAAGACAGGCTAAACCCCTAAGATTTTTTTTGCCACAGTGACAAAACATTGGTATATTTGAAAATCATGAATAGAACTGTGAAACTATAAATATAAAAAAGAAAAATTATAATATATCTAAAGCGGTATGTATTCTCTTAATTGCTTAAGTGTCTCCTTGCCAGTCGACTGCAGCAATCGTTCGAATGTTTCTGGACCGACTTGACTCTTTAGTGTTTCTAGCTGGAATATTTATATTATCAATATTAGTAAAAATAATATGAGTTAACAGATAATAACAGAGTGAGCATCATTAGTGAATGGGTGCAATTCTGTTGTAGAATAATACGTATGTCGTAACAGAGTGGTTTGGAATTTTATCATATCAGGCGTATGTATGTATGCGTGTGTATACGTACATACGAGCATACGTACATACGAGTATACGTACTTTTTTATTATTTAGAAACAAACAGTTACATACAATTTTAGACCAATAATTCGTTGTATTGAGTATTCATACGTGTACATTAGAAAATATTTATTTATTTTGGAATTTATTACAACTCTTGTGTATATGTTTTTGTGTAAGTGCGGCGTGTATGCGTTTGCGTGCGTTTATTTTTGTGTGCGTGTATGTGTATGTGCGACTCTATTTATGTGCGTATGCGAGTTAATAATTTAATAAATCTCGGCGTGCGAGGTAACGTGCTTGTACGCGAATGTGTGCGTGCGTGCGGCCACCTGGTGATGCGTAGCGGCGCGCAGATCGAGCGAGCGCGCGGGGTGCGCGGCCGCGAACCGGCGGCGCCGCTCCTCGTGCGCCGAGCGCGCCGCGTCGCCGTCCGCCGCGCCGCCCGCGCCGCCCGCCGGCCCCCAGCGCGCCGCCGCGCCGCGCCCCTCCAACGGGGACGCCGGCCGCGAGCCCGGCGGCGACACCAGCGCGCTGCGCGGACCCCATACGTTACACTCAATTTAATTTAATTTACTCTTTATTGTACACATAAAAAAGTTTACAGTTTACAAAACGATTCACAAAAAGAAATGTCAAACAGGCGGTCTTATCGCTTAACAGCGATCTCTTCCAGACAACCAGCTTGGAGGAGATAATGTGAAAAAAGCGGAAAGGGTGTACAGAATTAAAATGAAGAGAACAGGAAGAAAACCAAATATACACACATACATACACACACATTCATACACACACATACATACACATGCATACACATATTAAAAATATATTAACTATACAAAAAATGACAGAACACATTACATAATAATATGTCAAATTGTATATGTCAAATACACCCAACAATCATTTTTATGACACATTTTCAAAGACGTTTCCATTAGGGGAGTGCTAGTATCGTTCAAATCGAATCGCGTCGAATAAATTATTCGTATGTAGAATATTTTGATGCACGGTGTAATGGACTTCAAATTGAAAACAATAGAAATCTAGTTATATTTTGATAATTCGCGAATCTTTCGAATTACTCGAAACTTTTCGAAATTAATCGAATATATTATTAATATTTGATTTGGAACTATCCCTAAGCGGCTGAGCCGACTTGACTTAAATTTCGTGTGTACATTTCAATGAGTTCAACAATCAATTTTTGTAACTGCTATTCTGGGCAATAGAACATCTGGGTCCTCTAGTTTTGAATCATCATTCATCATCATTTCAACCTTTTGCAGTCCACTACTGGACATAGGTCTCAACAAATTCGCGCTAAAAATGGCGCGAACTCATGTGTGTTGCCCATAGTCACCACACTGGGTAGGTTGGTGACCGCAGGGTTGGCTTTGTCGCACCTAAGACGTTGGTGCCTGTCTTCGGTCTGTGTATTTCAAAGCCAGCAGTTGGATGGTTATCCCGCTATCGGTCGGCTTTAAAAGTTTCGAGGTGATATTGTGAACTTTGTTATCCCTTAATCGCCTCTTACGACAACCACGGGAAGAGAGAGGGTGGCTATATTCTTTAATGCCGTAGCCACACAGCCTAACTAATTTTGAATACTCTTTCTAAATCTATTACAGATAATATAGCATTTATTTATTAATAGTGATTGAGTATTGATACAACTTGTCTTATGTTAAACTTATGGAAAATGGGGAGCTGCATTTTGGAGCAATAGACAAACGGGTATCAAAAGTTAACTAAAACTCGACTTTCGTTCTATTTACTTAAGACAAACAATGTTCGAAGAATCGGTCTCGGTATGAATTTGGACAAAAGGAAAGTTATGTTTAACAACCAAGTCATACCGAGACTTCCGGCCCACTCGACCGACGATCAAAGAAGTAAGTAAGATTGCCGATGGCGGCTGAATGAAGACTGCAGAAAACTGTGATGTTTGGCGCGAACTGAGGGAGGCCAGTGTCTAGCAGGGGACTGCGATAGACTGAAGTGAGTGAGTGACTGAGTGAGTGAGAGAGTGAATGAAAACAATATTAAAAGTATACTCACTCAACATAGTTTCCAGATTCCTCCATTTTCATGACATCATTTAGAACTTCTGTTAAATTTAATAAAATGGCGGGGAAGGCCTCTAGTACTGTCGCATTCTGAGTTGTCAGCAACGCAGCAAGGCCCAAGCCTAATCATAAATGTAACAATAAAACAATATTAAATAACGTAGAAAATAAAAAATATTTTGTCATATTCGACTTTTATATTCGAAGTCCAGCGCGTGAGTAAAATACTAATATTATAAAGCCAGAAAAGTTTGTTGTTTTTTTACACGCAAATCTCAGAAACTGCTGGTTAAATTTGAATACTAATTTTTGTGTTGGATAGTCCATTTACTTCGGAAAGGCTATCACGTCAAAACGGCGGTCAATAGCTAGTTTATGATAATAACATAATACAGAAAAGGACTCACCAACAACTTTCCACCTTTCAACTTGCGTCACAAGATTCATTTTCTCGGTCCATACTTGTAGGAGTCTACTCAAAACTTTAACTGGATCCGAATCGTATTCCACAAGACCCACGGACGCTTCCTGTATCGCCTTATAAAACAGGTCTGTGGACAAGAGTATCACTCGAGACAGAAGACAGAGCTTCACTGACAGCACCATTGGTAAGTCATCGCCATCCAAGAGACAGCTGAAATAAAAAAAAAACTTGTTTTAAATTTTACTTTGCTGTTGTGTGATTTTCACCTACCTTTTCTTAATTTAATTTAATATTACAGTGATTATTTAAAAAATGTTTTAAATGTTTCATCTCTGTACATGTACCAGCACGTATCTTGGCAACAAAGAGGGGATCACTATGCGAATAATGGAAATATGATCACCTCGCCCCTATCCATAATTCCATACCATAAAATATACCCAAAATTCGTTTCAGCACCGGTTAAACGACGCTCAATATCCGTCCCTACAGTAAAAACCGAATAAATAAAATAATATGCAACAGAAACAACCAATGTCGGCCCGACCAAAACCCCTGCGGGAGCCTTCAGCCGCTTTAATAGGAGGGTCCCGGATTTGCAGGTAACAGGATCCCTCCAGCGACAGGCTGGCCTCGACGAAAAGGCCAGACTTCTCCATGGAGACTGTCCGGCTCACCTCTGAACAATCCCGACGACGCCATGTCTAGCAGGACCGGGCTCCCATCCCGGCCCGACATGGGCACAGGGGCGTTACTGGAGGCGCATTAAGTAGCGCCTCCTACCCCCGTTCGTCGCCTGCGGACGGAGGCCTCGTCGACGGCCTCCTCTCTTATCCGCTCGTCGTTCTCCTTCTGGGACATTACTGTCTCGCAGAAGGAGGCCATCGCCTTCCAGGACTCGTCGTTGCCGAGCATGGCGGTGGTGACGCTCGGCAGTGACAAGTCCCCTCTGAGGACTGTCGTCAGATCGCGACGCAGCGCCGCCCATCTCGGGCAAACCAATGTCGGACCGTGTTCTACCTTTTCTAGGCAGTCTTAGGACTGCTCGTTTAAAGTGCCACTATCATAAACACGCACGCTGATAAGAAATAAATTTCATGATGTACAAAAAAGCACAAACAACTTAGAACCCGTGGATGTTGTCACTTTAAAAAAAAACTAAAACCGAAAAAATCTCTTACGTATTCATCGATTGTAAAGAAGATTTCCTCTAAGTATTATTAAATTAAGTTTAGTGTGACGTAGCATATAATACTCACTGAACAACCCTCAGCAGTGTAGGCCATACGACCTGTACACCCAGCAAAGCGTTCTGCTCTGGAAAAGCGACGCTGACACATATCTCCGCCATCTTGAGCACGGTGATGACGCCCTCCGTACGCATATCGCTTAACATATCATCCAACAACGCCATACACTTGCCACCCGCGTCTAGGAAAAACTCCTCCGGGCACAAGAGTGCGTACGCCTGCATTATATATACCACGATGCGCAGATGCTCCGTCGATTGCTCTGAATACAAACAGTAAAAAAAAAATTTGTGAGATCACACCACATACTTTCAAACCGATACACAGTCACACAGTCTTTCAAACCGATAAAACTATTAATGTTGGTGACAATTTTAATCAATCCATCCTCAAGTGTAGTTCGAAACCATCGCGTATAATATAAGCATCCTAACTACTTATATCTTGTTTTATTTTTATAGTACTATGTTCATTTTACTGAATACCAATTTAAACTACATGTATAACATACAAATAATACGTATGTGAGTGGTATTTTAATTTGTAATTGTGCAGTTTATAGATCAAAAAGCCATCTTTTAGAAAACACCTAAAAAATTTAGGAGCATACTACATCTTTCAGATATTTAAGAAATCCAAATGTTAGGCAACGATTATGAAACATATTACGTTACGTACATAATTGCCAAATATGTGTAACAATGACACGGGTTGATACCATCGAGGTCAAATAGTAATAAAACCCACAGATTCTACAAAGAACAAGAGTAGTCGTGTCAACGTCAGATACACTAGGAGCAATAGCGGCCTGCTCACCCAGGATGGGGTAGAGGTTGTGAGCCAGCTGCAAGAGAGCGGGGTCGGCGGTGGCGCTGGTCTCCAGGATGGCCAGCCACAGCTCCAGCGCGTCCTCCAGCAGGTACACGTGCGCCGGCTCGCTCAACTTCGTCGACTCGTTCACCACGTTCAACACCCACGGGCGCACGTTCGGCGCGCACTCGCCCAGCGCCTACATTGGATAGTTTCTTTATGTGCTTTGTTAAATGGGGATCATCCGTAAATTACGGTCACGTTAAGAGGGGGTAGAGGGTCGAAAAAGTGTGACATTGTGTGACAAAAGTGGGGGGTCCAAAATTTTGTGACATCACTTTTCAAAATATAACATATTTAATTGTTAGTTAAATTGAACTAACAGTAATGTCGGAACTGGTGTTTTAATTAAATAAATAATATTTTATAGAATTAAAATTGCAAAATATGTATCGTCACACTAAGTAGTAAGGAAGTATACCTTTGCTTTGAGGTATTACTTATTTATTTAATATTAAGTAAGGTGCCAGAACAAACCACTAATCCAATTTCACGTCTTTTTATTATGCGTTCTACAGAATGACTGAAGGTACAGAGATCTTACAATATAAACACTTATCTTATTACAAAATACTGTTACCAAATTTGAACATAAATTAGAACGTTACTTAAATAGGTATGTGCGCACGGCACAGTATACCCCCCTTCAAAAAAAGAAAAAAAGGTTACTATTACATTACACATTAAAAGAAAACATAAAAATGAAAAGGTGTCGTAAAAACAGGATTTGTTGCAAAATATTCTTTTTTTTTTTTTTTTTTTTTTATAGTTTAAATACATAATGCAAATCATATATGATATAATATAAAAATCATAACACACTTTAACCTCTATCATTTTAACCATTACAAAAATAATTATTACGATACGCACATTTCATTACTTCAAATAATATTATAATTACATATAGACTACGCTTACAATTGGGTACACATAACTGCTATATTAAATATCTATATGACATGATAACACATTACTATTTTATTGCACTTTCACTAAACAATCACTTGCTGGCATCCTTGGTTCTGTCGTTGCTCTGATTGTCTCATGACAACAATAGAATTGTCCAGTAGTGTCCTTCTCGTAAAGCTTGCAAACTGAGTTTTACAGCGTTTCCATAAAATGAAGGCAATAACACAGAGTACCACGGTCAGAGTTGCGAGAGAATACAACTCTACCCTAGTGCTATAGTGCGTGGCCGTTTCTGAGGCCATTGCACTGTTTCCTGCACCTGTCTGTGCAATAATGATTTCTTCTTTTTCTTGTTTGCTTTCCGATTTACCCATTTTGATATTATTATTTCAAAAATAAATGTATTAAAATGTAAAGATGCGGCCAATATAATAAATTTGATGACAGGCGTCTACAGAGTGAATCTTACCGTAGGCTTACTGATGCGCCCTGATCTTGTCACTATAGGCGATTTGTTTATATTACACCGTTCCATATTGGGCGATCTTGCATTGTCATCGAAATATAACATGAATGCAGGTTTGAGTCTGTCTATACTAATATTTTTCTGCGTATCTCCCTCTTGAATTTTAAAATATTTATCTGTTCGACTCAAAATTTTATATGGGCCAGAATACGGTGGAGTCAGTGAACTTGATATTCGGTCGCAACGAACAAACACATGAGAACATTTTTCAAGCTCCGGGTGAACGAAAATTTCTTTTTGACGTAATTGGCGTCTAGGTACTGATGATATATCTCTTATTTTCTGTCTAAGTGCTTGTAAGAATGATTCTTCACTTGAGATTTCTGGTTTTTTTAACTCAAAGAAATCACCAGGAAGTCTTATAGTTTCACCGTACACCAACTCGGCTGCGCTTATCTGGGTGTCATCTCTGTAACTTGCTCTTAACCCCAGTAATACGCTAGGTAACTCTTTGACCCAATTCTCTGTATTACCTCTACACATAAGAGAAGTTTTGAGTGAACGATGCCACCTTTCAACTGCACCATTTGCCTGTGGATGGTATGCTGTTGTTCTAATTCTGGTTATTCCCATTCTTCTCGCTAGTTGGTTAAATAAATTAGACTCAAATTGACGTCCTTGATCTGTCGTTATTCTCAATGGACAACCAAATCTAGCAATCCAGCCATAATATACGGTTTCAGCTACACTTTCTGCTGTTATATCTTTTAAAGGATAAGCTTCGGGCCAACCAGTGCTTCTATCTAACATTGTTAATAAGTACCGATATCCATTGCAGTATTTAAGAGGACCCACGATGTCTATGTGAATATGTTCAAATCGATCACTTTTTTCAAAGGACTTAAACGGCGAAACATTGTGTCTTTGAACTTTGGACCTTTGACATTCCAAACATGATCTGGTCCATGATGCAATATGTTTGTTCATTGACTTCCAAAAGTATCTTTCTCGCATCATGTTTCTCGTGGTTCGAATGCCGGGATGACTAACTCCGTGTATGGCGTTGTAAGCCGATGCGCGGAATTCCAACGGCAAATATGGACGTACCTTTCCATGCGATGTTTCACAATAGATATATGCATTACAGTTCGGGATTTTCACTTTTTTAATATTTAGCGTTTTAGACTTTAATAGATCTAATAGCTCTGTGTCATTACTCTGTGACTTAGCTAGGTCTTCATAATTGATTGTGGACGAGAAATCGATGGTAGCTATTCGAGATAAGGCATCTGCTACTGTATTTTCTGAACCCTTAATGTGCTCAATTTTTGTACAAAATTGCATCACATAGTCTAAATGTCTCAATCTCCTAGGGGTATCGTTATTACCAAAAGAATTTTTCTTAAATGCTTGCACTAACGGTTTATGATCAGTGTAAATAATAACAGGTCGTCCTTCAATTAAGTATCGGAAATACTTTATTGCCATATATATAGCTAATAATTCTCGATCAAATGTACTATAGCGCTGTTGAGCCTCACTAAGCTTATTGGAAAAAAAACCTAGAGGTTTCCATGAAGTACCTTCCTTTTGTTGAAGTACAGCTCCAGCACACGTGTTAGAACAGTCCGTCATGATAGAGATAGGAGCACCAGCGATAGGAAATGATAATGTAACTGCATTTTTTAAACTCTGCTTACACTGTTCAAAGGCTTCTTTTGTCTCTGGAGTCCATTGAATAAGGCTTTTGTCTCTTTTTTTAGTATTTCTCAAATATATGTTTAATTTCGCTTGATCACCTGCAGCACCTGGGAGAAGACGTCTATAAAAATTTATCATTCCTAAAAAACGTCTTAACTCATCAATTGTTTGTGGCCTTGGGAACTCACTCAATACTTTAACGCGATCTTCTAGGGGGCCTAGTCCTTTTTCAGAAATGTGAAACCCTAAGAAGTCTAATTCAGTTTTCCCAAACTCGCATTTCGCTAAATTGATAGTTAAGCCGAATTTATTTAATCTCTCAAATACAATTTTTAAATGTTCTTGATGTTCGATTTCTGAAGATGACGCTATGATGACGTCATCGATGTACGAGAATAAAAAATTGAGATTTTGAAAAACTTCATTGTTTAAAAATCTTTGAAAGGTCTGAGCTGCATTTCTAAGGCCAAACGTCATTCTTGGAAACTCATATAAACCAAATGGCGTTGTTATCGCAGTTTTTTCTATATCCTGCTCCGCTATACCGATATTGTGATAAGCTCTTTGCAAGTCTAATCTAGTGTATATTTTTTTATTAGCTAATAAGTATGAACAATGCTGTATATGAGGTATCGGATATCTATCCGGCTTAGTGATATAGTTTAAACGCCGATAGTCTCCGCACGGTCTCAATTCTCCATTTTTCTTGACTACTACATGAAGTGGAGAAGACCAGCTGCTCTTGCTTGGTCTACATATTCCCATATCTTGCATCCTTTGGAATTCAGCCTTTACTTTTTCAAATTTATCCGGTGGTAAAGGACGCGGGCGCGCGCTAACAGGCGGCCCGTTTGTTTCTATATAATGGACTACAGAGTGGCGTGGAGTATCCTTAAAACACATTGGCTTAGTGATATCGGGATATAACGCTAATAGGTCACTGTACGGATGGTTTGAGTTTATTGTTGTTATTGTTCCTTGACCATCTAATTTCACCGACGTTATAACAGATAAATTCGTCACTTCGTCTATTAGTTTCTTCCGATATACGTCTACTACTAATTTATGGTGGCTTAAAAAGTCTGCACCTAAAATTGGTTGATTCACATCTGCTATAATAAAAGACCAACGGTAAGGTCGCCGTAAATTTAAATCTAAAATAAGAGTTTTTACACCATAGGTTTTTATTTCTGTCCCGTTAGCTGCATAAAGTCTGTACTCACTACACTTGTAACTACAATAAGGTTTCTTAGTCGCTGGAATAACTGAAATATTCGCACCAGTGTCCACTAAAAAATTAAAACCACTGTTTTTGTCCATAACACATAGGCGTTTAGAAGTCGTAATGGTGCTAATCTCCGCCTCCGATTGCACCATACTTAGTTTCCCTGATTATTCTTATTCCAAGCACACGGCTCTATACATTTCTTTGCTCTATTCCGATAGCGATAATGATACGAACAAAGCCAATCAGCACTATCGGGCGCACGCCGTCTCGTATTACGCTGTCGCGATGTAGACCGAGAGCGTGCGCGACGAATGTGATTTCTAAATGTAGATTTTTTTGATTCCAAATCATTAATTCGCAGATTTAATTTAGCTATTTCGGCCAAAATTAAAGCTGTATCATTAGAACTCGAAGTGTTGGCCCTTATTTCCGAAATTTGTTGTGACCTTGACGTCTCCATTACCTTGTCAGCGATCGCGGCCAAATTTTCTAAATTCTTTACATCTGTAACCGCTAAAACAGCTCGTACTGAAGCAGGGAGGTGTCCTTGCCACATAATGGACAGGGTTTCATCGGGAATTTTATCTCTTGCTAAATCCTTCATTTTACGCAGTAATTGAGACGGTTTTTGATCTCCCAATTCCATTTCGCTTAGTAATTTTTGAAATTGGCGAATTTCAGACTCTTCGTAAACTTGTAATAAGCGTGATTTTAGCGCTTCAAATTTTTTAGTCTCGGGCGGCTTTAATAAGATATCACTTACTTGTTGAATCACCTCCTTGCCTAATTTGGCGACAACCAAGTTGTATTTCGATTCATCGCTCAGCTTCTGAGGTCCAAGGATTGCATCAGTTTGTACAAACCACAATCTGGGTTTATCGCACCAGAACTCCGGAATCCTCGACGAAACTGTTATCGACGCTAAACCGGAGGAGTCATTTTGCATTGCTGCTCCTGATCCTGAACTGTTGGAGCTAGTCATAATTGAAGGTTCTTGTGTCGGGGTCACCAAATATACCTTTGCTTTGAGGTATTACTTATTTATTTAATATTAAGTAAGGTGCCAGAACAAACCACTAATCCAATTTCACGTCTTTTTATTATGCGTTCTACAGAATGACTGAAGGTACAGAGATCTTACAATATAAACACTTATCTTATTACAAAATACTGTTACCAAATTTGAACATAAATTAGAACGTTACTTAAATAGGTATGTGCGCACGGCACAGAAGTTTTGATAAATGTGACAAAAACTGGTGAGGAGTGCAATAATCATGTGACGTAATTTATGGATGCCCCAAACCCATAAATACAAATACTAATCAAACTAACTAGAACAGATAAATTACTAATTGAAATTAAACTTCTTTAGAATCACTGTGATTTGAAACGATTTTGTGTGTGTGTGAAGAAAAACGAATGAATGATGAAAAATGAAACGAAAATGAGAAGAAGGAGAGGAAAAGCAGAGGCCGGCAGAGGGCAGTAGAGGACCGCAGAGGACGGGAGAGGGCGGTACCTTGACGAGGTGCACGAGCGCGGCGAGCGCGGCGGCGCGCAGCATGTGGTGGTGCTGCGCGTGCGTGCACAGCGCCGGCAGCGCGGCGAACAGCGCGCCCGGTAGAGGACGGCGGAGGACGGGAGAGGGCGGTACCTTGACGAGGTGCACGAGCGCGGCGAGCGCGGCGGCGCGCAGCATGTGGTGGTGCTGCGCGTGCGTGCACAGCGCCGGCAGCGCGGCGAACAGCGCGCCCGGTAGAGGACGGCGGAGGACGGGAGAGGGCGGTACCTTGACGAGGTGCACGAGCGCGGCGAGCGCGGCGGCGCGCAGCATGTGGTGGTGCTGCGCGTGCGTGCACAGCGCCGGCAGCGCGGCGAACAGCGCGCCCGGTAGAGGACGGCGGAGGACGGGAGAGGGCGGTACCTTGACGAGGTGCACGAGCGCGGCGAGCGCGGCGGCGCGCAGCATGTGGTGGTGCTGCGCGTGCGTGCACAGCGCCGGCAGCGCGGCGAACAGCGCGCCCGGTAGAGGACGGCGGAGGACGGGAGAGGGCGGTACCTTGACGAGGTGCACGAGCGCGGCGAGCGCGGCGGCGCGCAGCATGTGGTGGTGCTGCGCGTGCGTGCACAGCGCCGGCAGCGCGGCGAACAGCGCGCCCGGTAGAGGACGGCGGAGGACGGGAGAGGGCGGTACCTTGACGAGGTGCACGAGCGCGGCGAGCGCGGCGGCGCGCAGCATGTGGTGGTGCTGCGCGTGCGTGCACAGCGCCGGCAGCGCGGCGAACAGCGCGCTCGCGCCACCGCCGCGCGCCACCACCCAGCCGCAGCGCTCCGTCACGAACGACACCACGTGCAGCACGTGCATCTTCGTCTCGCACTCCTCGCACTCCACCTGCCGACACGTAACGCAGTCAGTCATATAATGATCTTCTTTTAGGTTCTTCATCCCAAAATGGAAAAGCCTAAATTCTGTATCACCTAATATTTTAAGAAATTTGAAAATATGTAATCTAAATAGATTAAAATTTTTTTTAATATTCTCTATCGAACGCCATGTTTCGAGTATGTGAATAAACCTCCAGCACAGCGCCCTCTACTCATTTTCACAAACATTCGGAGCGGCGCTCACCAGCAGGTCGTAGAGCGCGGAGAGCGCGTGCGGCGCGTAGGGCGCGAACTGCTCGACGTCGAAGTTGAAGTCGTCGATGGTGCTGCGCAGCGCCTCCGCGGCCGCCAGCTTCACCGCCGCGTCCTCGCCCGCGCGCGCCAGCGGCTCCAGCAGCGCCGCGTACATCGCCGGCCGCAGCGCCTGCGACGCGCGCACGCCGCACCACTGGCCTGCACGGGGTGGACTACTGTCATTACATATATCTCATCCTAACCATGTTTCTGTTTCATGGGTGTTGTGATTAAAACAGATTATTTAGTTTTTAAGTTTTATTAATTATAAGAAGTTAGGAACACTGTGACAACTTGACAAGTATAGATAATTGTTCTTGAAGCAGAACAAAGAGTATAAAGAGCACAGACTAAAAATATATATTTAAATAACATGTTAATCAACAATTTTTACACTATGGGTGAAGGCTGCAATTTTAAATTTATTTCAACAATGGGACCTACCCACGTAACGTTTTTCTGGGTTTAACTATTTTTAAAATTAACTGCGGAGTTTCTTTTCAATTCTTCTCTTCCGACTTCTTTCCGGTGGTAGCTTCGCTTTTAACTATAATTAATTAATCGTAACTAATATAATATTGATTTCTGAAATGACGAGTCTACTTGAATGAAGCAATTTTTGATTATGATTATTTTTTTATTCGAATGTTGGTGCTTGTCTTGTGGTCACGTTTCAATTTGAAGGCGATCAAAAGAGTAGTTTTAGGATTTCCCCTTTTTTTGTTTGAGAACAAATATTAAATATTTTGCCATAAAAATGGACATCACTTACCAATTAACTGACACACTCTTCTCCTGATTATTCTATAATTATTATCCTTTATTTTAATTTCTTGGCTTAAAACATTCGTGAACCATTCGTCAAAGTCAACCTAGAAAGAATAAAATATAATAAACATTACAGGTTTCATCTGCCATAGTTACTTTATTTATAATGAAATTTTATGAATTTTAATATAAAAAGACATTTTAGATAATCTTGTTTTACAATCATTGGTTTCAATACATATGACTACCTCTAGTAAGGTAAATTAGAGTAAGCTAAATAATTAAAACCCGAACTAAACTAAATTAAATCATTACTATTTTTTAAGCGACTTCAAAAAAAGGAGGAGGTTACTCAATTCGACCGTATATATATATATATATGCTCGGGGATAACTCCATCGTTTATGAACCGATTTTAATAATTCCTTTTTTGTTGGAAAGGAGATATCCCTCGTTTGGTACCATGATAAGGAAACCAGGATCTGATGATGGAATCCCAGAGAAATAAGGAGGGAAACTCTCGAAAATCCGCATAACTTTTTACTGGGTGTACCGATTTTAATGATTTTTTATTTAATCGAAAGCTGATGTTTATCATGTGGTCACATTTAAATTTCATCGAGATCTGATTACAACTTGAGTAATCTTTGATAATGCGTATTTACTTGACTATTTTTTCGTCTACCTACGTTGTATTACTTGTTGATATAATTGAAGTCGGTTTCTCTTCGTTTGCCTGCATACACAATTATATTCAAACAAATGATAGTTAAAATTACTATAGTTATCGGCACGGATATTGAATGTTCCTTCAACCTTTGCAGAATTTTGGGTCTCTTTGGTGATAAAGGTATATGGCACAGGATCAAGGTAATCAGAATGTCCTACCACAGCTGGTAAGTAATATTTGGCATATAACTACTACTTGTGACTGTCGTGACTCGTTCCTTTCCTTTGCTACATGAACGAACGCTGAAAACCTTTTACTCAGTATCCGCGCCGATACCTATACAATGCCATCTATATATATAATAATGACTCTCTATTTCCCTTGGCCACGCCATACTTGAGAACGATTTTACTGGTTTCTTTCACCTTATTTAAAGAAGTTTTCTAATACTTTGTACAAGTTTCTTACGAAATGATAATTTAAGAAAATTGCCTATATTATTGAGAAAATTACAACGTAAATTAACGACTATTTAATGGCGTTTGATGACAGTTCTTGTGTTTGACAGTTAAGCTGAATAACATCTGTCAGCTAGTGTAATATAAAATAGATAAATAATTCATCACACATACGTCATCATACAAGTCGAATGCAGCCAGCCCGACGGCGTTGTAAATGGCGTCCTTTTTCAAAATGGCAGGCAGGTCATCGGGCGACACTTGGCTCTCTTGCAGCGAAGCGAGCAAGCGGACGAGCTCCGGAGCAAGAATGGTGCGATATTCGTGGAATAATTCCATGAAGACTGCTTCTGTGCATGGCTGCAATAAATATAATACATACATGTAGCAAACTTATTTATATTAATTATTATTGCTATTGTTTTTGTTAACTTAGTAATTTAATAATTTTTAATTAGTTTATTAATCTTTGACGCCACGTTGTCGCAACGGTTAGCCATGGATTGTACCTGTTGCGCTGGCAGTTGCGGGTTCAATCCCCGCACATGACAAAAATTTGTATTGGTCATACAGGTGTTTGCCGTGGTCTAGGTGTTTGTGCAGTCCTTGTGGGTCTCCCCACCGAACCTCGGAGAGCACGTTAAGCCGTCGGTCCCGGTTGTTATCATGTACACCTGATAGCGATCGTTACTCATAGTAGGGAATATATCCGCCAACCCGCATTGGCGTAGCGTGGTGGAATAAGCTCTGATCCTTTTCCTACGTGGGGAAAGAGGCCTATGCCTAGTGGGATATTACAGATATTACAGGCTGAAGCGTAGGCGTAAGCGTTATTAATCTTTGTAATTTGTAATGTCAAAGTTTTTTAGAAGATATAAGTTTTACACAATTTTTACTGGTATACAAACTAGCACTAAAATTGTATTTATTAACTGTGAATGGTTCGTCACTGTTCACTGTACGTACATTATGTATACAAATCCTGTTTTTACTTAACATACTTTTTAACCTGGCACAAATCAAAACCCTCAAATAGAATGTTATTGAATGATCTAACTTATAATAGATACTGATTGTAGAATTCATCTTGGTACACCTAGATACGCTTCTTTTGCACCTTGTCCTATACCCAAAGACTGCCTTAGAACATCTTCCTCTAATTATTATTGAACTACTGTTGTTTTTGTATCTTTTAATGGTTTACAATAGTGTTATTATTATTATTATTACACCATCTAGAAAAATTAAAGAGAGATCGTGACAAAATCACAAAAATACCACAAAGGAGCGTTTTTATAATTATATAAAGAGGATTAACATATTAATGGAGAATAGTTTATCGGGAGCGTACCCTCAGGCTGTACTTCCACGACTCGCCCGCCTCGTCGGTGGCGAAGCTCTCGGGCTCCGCGTCCCACAGCGCCAGGTCGTCGGCGCTGAGCGGGAAGTAGCGCGCCACCAGCGTGCGGCACACGTGGCACACCGCGCCCTCGGCCAGCACGGCGCCCTTCTGCTGGTGCCCCTGCAGCGTCACTGCGGCACACGGTCTCGTCAGGGGGCTTTGGCGTATACACACGATACGTTTCACGCACGCACGCACGCACGCACGCACGCACGCACGCACGCACGCACGCACGCACGCACACACGCACACACGCACGCACGCTCGCACACAGGGTAACCTATTAGTGTTACCAGGTCAAACTTAGCAGTCGGACTGACTAGCCATGCCACATCCCCATGCCAACTAGTTCACAAATTGCGCTTTGGGAGTAGAAGGCGATTCATCAAAATTAAAAAGCGTAACAAAAGCCGAACAAGCTAAAGACACCATTTAATTTGGCCGGGCACACATTATAAATGCCCTATATAAATATAACTATACATATAACTGTCTCGCTTTACCCAGACACCTAGCAATGCTACACACACATTACATTTATTTGTTTGATGTTTACTTACTAAAATAACTCTAAAGTGTAAAAAATACTCACAAGGTTCCTTAACAGGTTCAGATCCTTTAGGAAGCTTGTACTCCACACATTGTAAAATCCCTTTGACGATGTTAAGGCACTGTATGGTAAATCTTTCGTACGTTAGAGACATGCCTTGTTCAGTGAAACAGTAATACAAGGCGAATTCTAAGGAAGGTCGGATGAGAGGAACGTAGGAAAAGGGATGGAAAAATAGGACTCCTAAAGCAACCTTTGTTAGGTGTATTATAAATTTCTCGCATAGTTCCAGAGGATATATGCCACGGCCTTTCAGTAGTTTTCCTGTAAAGAAAAAAATTAACTATGACTTAGAACTTCTATCATATAATGCAAAGATCCGCCAACCCTATCCTCCTGATCCTTTCTCTACATGGGGAAAGAGGCCTATGACCAGTAGTGGGATATTACAGGCTGAAGCAATACCTAATGCGAAATTTAGTGAAAATAAATTCCAATTAAATAAAAACATGTGTCTTCTGATTTCTGTATATCAGAATACTTTAACATACTTCTTTTATACTATTGCTACAAGTTAATTTATTGCAAATTTTATAACAATGTTTTTAATGTAAATAAAGCATAAAGTAGAAAAGTAAAATATTTTATGATAAAACTTACTGCATTCCAAACTCGTCTTAGCCCTGTCAAACACAACATTGAGAAAGGCGATGGCGTCCTGACTTTCATGTGGTTTCTTAAAACCAAAAACTGTTAATTTTCTCAATATTCTTAAGCAAAGTAATGCTTTCTCCAAATGCTCAGTTATTAATTCAGTCGCCGCTCCTTCTTGGATGTGTCGAAGAAATAATTCCGTGTTTTCGTGCCAGAGATTTAATATGAATGGATACACTGAGATGGTTAACTCCTAAAATTAATATGAAATTTAAAAAATAAGGAAATATTATAAAATTATAGTTACATATGTATAACGTGTTATAAAAATTTTAAGCACATGTGTATCACCACCATCCAGTGTTAATAAAAATAATAATTAAAAACGTAACATAAAAAGATTTGATTTTTAATCTTTGGAGGTGCGGAGGAACATGGTATTGAGTCCCTCATCCCCCATCGAAAAGGGAGGATCCTCCGACCAGACGGGTGTTGTGTCTGGTGAGCTAACGCCCCGACGGTTGTTGTCGGGATCTTGTATATATACTCAATCACTTTGATAACTTTGATAGCGCGATGTAGGATACGTCAGTTTTCTCTAGTTTGTATGCCGCTAGATAGATGTCGCTACAAATCTAATAAATTACTAAACCTTTTAGTAGCCCTTCCCGGATTCACATAGATTTTTCTGTTTAAGAAAATAAAACGTATGCACAACAAAAGTACGAAATATATTTATTTTTATAATTTCTGTTTGTAGTAGCTTATGTTTTGCATTGTTTGTCATTTCGTTTTCGTTGGGAAACATGCATAAATGTTTTTAGTAAGTGTCACAATTTTCATACAAAATACAATTCATACTAATGAATATATTTATATCCATAATTTGCAGTGGCAAAACTTTTTGGGCAAATTTACAAACTTTTTTTAAGCAAACTTCAGCAAAACATTGTAAGTCCAATCAATCATAAAATTCTCAAGGGACACTCTCAAGCATGCAACAAACATTTCAGAAGAGATCAAGAAATTGAAGAGAAAAAGTGACATATAAACAATTACCTGGAATGTCCGTTTGTCTTCAAGGAGTCTCTTGGAGGCAAGAGCCTTCACGACGTGATGAAAGATCAGCAAAGACCTCTGCTGCATCAATGGCTGCGGCGCTTTCATCGCTCCAATCAAATCCGGTAATAAAGTAGGCCAATGAGCAGGACAATCAAATCTAAAAATTTAAAATACATTAATGCCTACTTCTGAATGATTTGTGGACAAATTAAATTTTTTTTTTAAATACAGGAACTTGTCTTTAGGTAAGGTATAGCTGCAACATAGCATTTATATCATAGTAGCTACATTAAAAAGTTGGTATGTCTGATTTATTGCATTTTTTTATACTACTAAGGACACAAATAAATTTACAGGCCACCTGATGGTAAGTATATATGGATGACTACAATATCAAGAGCATGGCTAGCTCATTACTTAACCTACCCCTTATCCTCGCCCAAATATCTACCTACTTTACTCACGACAGGAACACAACATTGATAACAAAAACAATATTATTTAAGCGTATTCTTCTGTAAAGCTGAGCTTCTTTCCTTGTCAGGCTGCTCTAGGTATTGAGAAGGATATATCCTACTGGATGTACCCTACTTTAATAATTGCATTGAAAGTATATTTTTATAGGCTACCATCAAATTAATCATACTGAACTTATATGGGCGAGAGAAGCCATAGGTCGTGATGTATATCCTCAGTTACCTAGCAATTTTGGAAATCAAAACAGCTTGTTGTGTTGCAATTTGAGCAATTGGTTCACTCAATATTGGGGTAGTCAGAAGTCCTTGCCGGAGTTTTTGTTTTTCCTCTTCCTGTATTGCATTTGGAGCGTTTCGACGCCAGTAACGATCGACTCCATTCTTGAAACACATCACAGCCAGCCATCTCACATTCACGTCGATTGAATGATTCGACAGAACGTTCTAGAGAAAAAAAAATTCAAATAAAATTGTTGAACCATGCTCAATTGGGTATGAAAATATAATGATGAAAAAGTATACATTCTTATTGAGAAGAATATTTTTAGAGTATTTAAATAAATGTTTATTATTTACTATTTTCGAAAAACAAGGAAGTAGTTGGAAATAACGCACGTCTTTGAAAAATTAGAAAAAAACGAGGTGTAACTTTACCAATAAAACGGAATAAAATCCTGGCTCAATCTCCCATTCTTGAAGTTTTTTCTCAGCAGGTTTCAAAACTTCAGTGTCCTGGCTAGTGGCTCGGTTGAGCGTATCAAGCACCAATGCATAGATGTTAGGGTCCATGGTTTATATTACCTAGAAAAGGCAGTACATCTTCAATTTGAAGCTAATATTTTTAATACTTTAGGTAACTATATTAAATTGAAATCCAATCGCAATTTAAACATCAGAATTATGAATTAGCGTAGTTTTTAACCGACTTCAAAAAAGGAGGAGGTTACTCAATTCGACTGTATATATATATAATGTATGTTCGAGGATAACTTCATCGTTTATGAACCGATTTTGATAATTCTTTTTTTGTTGGAAAGGAGATATCCCAGGTGTGGTACCATGATAAGGAAACCAGGATCTGATGATAGGGTCCCAGAGTAATCGAGGGAAACCCTTGAAAATCCACATAACTTTTTACTGGGAGTACCGATTTTGGTGATTTTTAATTTAATCGAAAGCCGATGTTTATCATGTGGTTACATTTAAATTTCATTGAGATCTGATTACAACTTTTGGAGAAACCTTTGATAATGCGTATTTACTTGACCATTTTTTCGTCTACCTACGTTGTATTACTTGTCGATGTAATTGAAGTCGGTTTTTTTCGTTCGCCAGCAAACACAATTAGTTACATTATTATAGTTTCTAAAAACCGACTTAAATGTATTGTTTTGGTTGAAAAATTATCAAATAAAATATAAGTATTGGATCTAAGAGTATAGTAAAGTGGCGCAAGTAATCATCTTAATACTGTCTATATAAATATTTGCTTTATGTCTGGGTTAATGTCCTTGGGAGTCTTTCCACAAAATTTCAGAGAACAGGTAAAGCCATCCACCCCATCTAACACTATCACATCATTACTCATGCAAGGGAAATTATTCACCACCCACTGAGGATGCTGCATAAACCTCCAACCATTTTTTATATGAAGTATTTGTCCAATAGTAAAACATTAACAGACTTATTCAAGTAATGTGTGAAGGAAATTATAATTACATCACAATGATAAGCAAAATTAAAGATAGTTCTATGTGTTTCATAATGCTTACTGACATCAATATAAAAGTGAAATATCTAAGCTTACTTCCAGAGCAAGCAAAGGCTCATTTTCCATATGGAAAAAGACTTTTATCAACTCTGCTGATCAACTAGAATTTACATATAATTTTTCTACCAAAAGTAATAATTGTTAACTAGTGTTACAGTAACAACTGGGAATAATTTACCTACTCTTCAAGAACACAAACAAACAGGATCGTAAAAATTGTACAGTACTATTAGCATGTAGCATATGCATATATCTACTTCTACTTTAATATAAGGTATAAAAAGTTTTCTCAACTGTGATAACAGGAGCATCATCATCACATCAGCCTTTCGCAATCCACTACTGGACATAGGCCTCCACAAGTTTACGCCAAAAATAACGTGAACTCATGTGTTTTGCCCATAGTCACCACGCTGGGCAGGCGGGTTGGTGACCGCAGTACTGGCTTTATCGCACCGAAGACGCTGCTGCCCGTCTTCGGCCTGTGTATTTCAAAGCCAGCAGTTGAATGGGTATCCCGCCATGGGTTGGCTTTATAAGTTCCAAGGTAGTAGTGGAACTGTGTTATCCCTTAGTCGCCTCTTACGACACCCGCGGGAAGAGAGGGGGTGCCTATATTCTTCGATGCCGTAACCACACAGCACATTAAATTAGGTAAAAAAAATGTATATAAATAATTTCTATATGTAACGTATATTAGGAATGTTAAGTGCAAGAGCACCTGATGTATGTGACATGTGCACAATACACACTAATATAAAAGTGTAAATAAATAAGATAGTTTATACGCCTTTTATTATTGATTATTATATTCAAAGCTTACTTGGGTAAGAATTTTACTTAAAAACACACTACATTTAAAGTATATATATACAATATTAAAAGTTATATTATAAATACAGTGATTCAAGCTCATTTTTATCACATATGTAATTAACATGACAATGTAATAAAAACCAAATTGCTTAGTAGTAGTACAAATACAATAATGAACAAAGTATGTATGAACTTCTGTGGCATTATTGTAACTACAATAATTGACAAAAGTTTTATCAAATGTGACATTTAACAAAAAATAACAAAATGACTGATGATAAAAGCGACAGCTACAGAGTTTCCTTACAATAGTAATAAAAAAAAAAAATTACATATACCTAATCTTATTTACTTATGTAAAAAGATTGCACAAAAATAATAAGTTTTCATAAAAAAAAACAAAAAGAACAATTTTAAGTTATTTAAAATAAGTTAAAAATATAACAATAACATAACAAACACAAAAAATTAATCATCGTGTGTTTTGTTTAGTTACTTTTTTCGAAACATGTTATATAATACACAGCAAAAGATTACATACATATCAAATAAATTCTTAACTTTTCCCTTTGTTTACATTTTTATCATTTATTAATTTTCTCTTAATAATTTTATAATTCTTTAGATATTTACTAGCTTATTTTGAAAATCTAGCAGACTTTAGGATATAGAAACTTATTTAAGTTAGTGAAACGCAACTTATTTATTAAGTTTTACTTATTTAATTAAATGTAAATACCTCTGTTTAGAACTAAATAAAATGAACACACTTTTACATTTCCAAAACAACCAAACTACATTTTCATGTTTCTCAGTTTTTTTCAGAAAGAAGTCAACTATCTTAACAGCTACTGCTACCTATTGTCATGATTTTTTTGTAAGTTGTAATTACATAACATGCGTCTTTTACAGTTTTGTGTTTAATTTATTAGTGATAAAAAAAAATAACAATAAATATTAAACAGTCATTAAAATGATAAAGAAAGAGGTGCACATGGCCACTGTATATATTTTTAGGTACAGACTATGGCGATTTATAGCGTATAAAGCAAATTTAAATAACATTATAATGTGCAAAACTTAATTTCTGCTAACGATATTGGATATGGACGGCAGTACTAAAATGTTTACAGCCACCGGCTTTCAGCTTGTCGACACAATACTATCCATTTGAACAAAATGTGTTTGAAACATACAATTACGGTTTCATACGTAAATTTTATTGATAAATATATAAAGTTAACTTACAAATACTCACCTATGACGGGAAAGACATCGGAATTAACATAACCTAAAGTTATTTGCAGAAATAAGCCATTGCAGTTCAATACCATTCAAATGGCATTGTTTTTAATAAACTAAGAAAATAAATTGTGACTGTTTGTAAATTTATGAAATTGCCAAATGAAAATAAATTACATCTATATTAATCAATGTTCAGCAAAAACACCAGATATTCAAATAATTTTTACTATTTTATGACAGTGACAAGTGGTCAAGTGCAAACTGCAATTGCAATTTGACGCTCTGAAACAAAAAATTGTCTATGATTGAAGCAGCAGCATGGGTAAACTAGCTGTGCCCACGACTTTGTCCACATGGAATTAAACAAAATAGTTATTGTTTAGTTCGCAGAATTACATATTTAAAAAATCTAATATAAAAGTAGCCTATGTTACTCCCTATTACATCAGTTGCTCCGCCATCTCATCATCATGCTGATTTGCCAGGGAAAGTCCCGTCAAAATCGGCCCAGCCGTTTCAGAGATTAGCCAGAACAAACAGGCAGACAGACAAAATCATAAAAAAGGTTATTTTGGTATGTATACCGTATATATACCTACATACATAGGAATTTAGTAAAAAGCGGTTATTCTATTATTACTAACAGGCACTCCAATTTTATTTATTTGTATGTATGTATAGACGTATCCAAGATTTGATACATAAAAATGGAACCTACAATAATTATGTTTGCAGGCAAACGAAGAAAAACCGACTTTAATTATATTGACAAGTAATACAATGTAGGTAGAGAAAAAAATGTCAAGTAAATACGCATTATCAAAGATTACTCCAAAAGTTCTCATCAGATCAGATCTCGATGAAATTTAAATATGTCCACATGATAAACATCGGCTTTCGATTAAATTAAAAATCATCAAAATCGGTACACCCAGTAAAAAGTTATGTGAATTTTCGAGAGTTTCCCTCGATTTCTCTGGGATCCCATCATCAGATCCTGGTTTCCTTATCATGGTACCAAACTAGGGATATCTCCTTTTCAACATAAAAAGAATTATCGAAATCGGCCCATAAACGACGGAGTTATCCCCGAACATACATAAAAAAAACATATATACGGTCAAATTGAGTAACCTCCTCCTTTTTTTGAAGTCGGTTAAAAATCTTAAATAGTGCTACTCTTCAATATTAACTCCATTTTTTTTATCTTAAATCAGTAAAGTTCATTCTAACAAATTTAAACATTTATTTGTAAAGCAAATTTGAAAATACTTTATACCTAATACAATATATACTATATAATATAAAATAATAAAAATTTAAATTACTTCCTGGTATAATATCCTTGTCAATGTTTAAAAGTTTTACAATTTTATTTGGTATTCTAAATTTTTTGTACATTTTTAGTTTTACATATTATTAGGTATGGTCAGCTAGACAGGACCTGTTTCACTGGTTGTGGATAACACTATCTGAATTCTGATGGATAGTGGTATCCAACATATAAAAAAGTTTAAAAGTTTAACATTTTTTTTAAATATTATTTCTTAAATCGCTTCAGCCTGTAATATCCCACTACTGGGCATAGGCCTCTTTCCCCAAGTAGGAAAATTCAGTCAGTGTCTACGTCTCGCCTCCATATATTAACACAGGCAGGATGCATTGCTCGAAGAATTTTTTTCTTTAAGCATTGTGGAATCTTCGAAGTGAAGACTCGATGAAGCCTGCCAAACGCCGCTCAGTCCAACCAAATCCTCCTATTCCTCCTTCTCGAAGTTGTTACAGCCTAGTTGGATGGTATGGCCAAGGTAAATAAAATCCTTAACAACTTCGAAACTGGTACCATCGACCGATACTGGTCTCGGTATGACTTTGTTGCTAACGTAACTTTCGTTTTATCCAAGTTTATACCGAGACCGACCCATCGGGAGGACTCGTTTAGGCCCGCCAGCATTTGTCCTAGCTCATCCTCTGTTTGACTATGCTCACAAAATTTTGCATTGTGTAATTTTCATAACGTCATGTAAAAAATCCATAACTCATTCTTATGCGTGTCTAAATATTAAAAAAATATTCCTGAAATAGCATCTTTGAAAGACAATAACGAGGGATAAGTGGAAAATAAAAACTATAAAATTTATTTTCTTTTTTATTTAGCATTCAGTTATTATAAAAAAAAATCTTAGTCCTTTTAGGTAACAACAGTTTCAGATCAGTACTAACTTTTATATACAATAGGCACAGTTGCAATCGTTACAGGTATGTCAATCTCCAAAGGAAAGTGATATACGAAACAAACTTTTACCTGTAAAACGAAAAATATATTTAGTTATCAGGCTATGTGAAAAAAAAAATCTACTCATCATAAGTATAACTTACTCTCAACGAATATGAAATATTAACCATCGAATTATCAAGGTGCATTGTTGAAGGCATTACTTCAGGTATTTCCATATTAAAGTAACAGCTTTGATGAACAGTATGTAATATGTCACTATAAACAGATTTACATAATGATTCTTCAGCGTTATAATAACCTTCTGTTATGCTATATTCTATTTTCTGAAATTAAATATTAGGTTATTCTAGTTATTAGTCATAATTAAACATTTTTTCACTAAAAAACTTACCTTAATCAAACAAACCTCTATTCTTTTTATTTTATATTTATGTTTATTTGTTATTATAGCTTCAAATGGTATTAATTGCTTAGATGTGAATCCCTTGTACGTCTTAAAAAGTAAACAGAAGCTACCAAATATACCCACTTTATTTGTCATCTCGTATAGCAGTGGTATCTTAAACAATTTATAACAATAAATTTATCTATATTACATAATAATTATAATAAAATGGTAGGAAAGTACGTGTGATCTACAATCAATACCGAAGCCAAAAATATAGTTTTTAGAATTTTCGTCTGTTTGTCTTTTTGTCTGTATGTATGTCCGGAATAAACTGAAAAAGTACTGCATGGATTTACTTCAAATTTGGCACGAATATTATTGAGAAGTCGGGTCAACATATATGCTACATACACTATCATCTATCATCTGCAGTGAACCTTTATTTCTTCAACACATTTTGTAACAACGTGTAATCTAACGACGCATATTTGAATGTTGTTATTATGTTAATAACCATGCTATAAGCTAGCTTCGCACTATAAAAAAATCACGCAATATACACACAACAATATACGCACAACTTAGGCCGATAAACATAAGTAGTATTAAGACAATTTTAAAGCAGCGCCATCTATGAGATTTCAAAAACATCATCATCAATCTCTTTTTAGATATAATTTAAAATTGATCATGTTGGCGAGGTTAGTAGTTGTCAGTACAAGGCCAAGGCCACACGCGCCGCCCTTATGGCTGGAAATTAATGTGTCTACATTTCATTTATTCAAATTGAAATGTATGGGAATTTGGCAAAAATTAAGTGCCTATTTTTTTACATAATTCGAATGAGAATCATGTACCGAGTATCCTCCTTAAATATTGATAGTATATACCGGGTGTATTTTGAACGCTTAAAAAAACGAAGAGGTATGATAGTGTTGATACAAGTGAAAAAAATAAATTTTACAAAAGACAGTCTCCCACTGTTACTGCACATTCTGTAGATATGAAATGTAAAGAAGAAACGGGTAAATGAATGCTATTTTAAAAGGTATAATCGTAGATATTTTTGGTGCGGTATAGCGTTCATGCAGACGACGTCGCGGGCAGCAACTAGTAGAATAATATACTACGAAGCAACAAAATATGTACTATACACATTTTAAAATAAACGCCATCTCACTATCGCTATACGCTATATCACTTAACTATTACTACTCACCTTGTATTCGTCAAGATGATTCAAGTTAAGAGAATTAACAATAGTAAATGGACAAACAACTTTTTTCAATAATCCATATGCATTTTTACTTTGGATTTTAACACGATACTGTACTTTTGCAATTTTATCATAGTAACTTGGAGGTAAATCAGGTGGTAGGAAGAAATGAAACTGACGACTAATTGTCCCTGATTTAACTGTTTCCCCTAAAATATTAAATAACATAAAAAATAACAAAATCATATATGTTAATACTTTTGTGAAAATCCATATTATAGTTACACGATTATAAAATAGAATATACAAAAATATAAATTAACGCATAACAACAGTTTTTGTAAAAATTTTGTCATTAATTTAAAGGCAATTTTCAAAATTTAATTGTAACTATGTAATTTCAATTAATTTATATCACCTTTTAACTCACGAAAAACGTCAATAATCACGCAGAAAACTTCTTTCTTTTCTGCATAAATTTTTATATATGGCATTGTTGGTGAAGGTCTCGACCATCTCGCTTTGCAAGTGCCTTTCACTTTTAAATCAATTTCTAAAACAAAAATTGTAAAAAATAATTATATTCTTTAAATTAGCTATTAGCTATATCTATACATATAATAAAAAAGAGGTAAAGTTTATAACTTTGTTTGTATGTAGGGGGTAATTCTCGCAAATACTGATCCGATCATGAAAATTCTTTCACTAACAGAAAGCTACACTATTCAGGAGTGCTATAGGCTATGTTTTATTGTAATTGAACAAAAAATTCACTAAATAAGAAAAAGATTAAAATAAAATATCAAAATGGTAAATAAACTAGCGCCATCTATCGCTATTAGAAAACAATTTATTAGTCTTTCAACGTTATTAATTTAGTCTTATTTTAGTCTATCGACGACGCTTTCTCGATTATTGATAGATGGCGTTGGAGCAACATATTATTTATTTAAGAGCTATAAAATTTGTTCTTTAAAGTATGTTATTTGGTTCTGTAATTTAAGCTGCTTCAGTTACTTTCGTTCTCTCGCAGATAAGCTCATTTCTAATCCTATCTTTCAGAGAAACCCCAAGAATATCTAGTTCCGTTGAGTGACTTTAAGCTTGTGGATCAGTCCCTTCCTTAGTGTCGAGAAGGGTCAACCGATACGGGTCTCGGTGTGACTTTGATGTTAAACATAACTTTCGTTTTGTCTAAGTTCATACCGAGACCGATCCGCCAGGAGGACTCATTTAGGCCGGCCAGCATTTGGCCTAGCTTATCCATCGTCTCCGCAAATATGACGATATTGTCGAAACGAAGGTGAGAGATGTATTCGCCGTTGACGTTGACGCCTTGCCCCCCCCCCCCCCGGCGACATCATATCGCCCTGTCTTACCCCGTGACGAAGGAAAATGGGTCTCGTTCGCTAGCTTTGAAAGAGCCTTCTGTTCTGGTGAAGCTGCTTGACTAGCGAGCATCTCATTAGTCAAGCAGCTTCACCTTCACTATTGACCACTGAGATATCTCTGAATATATGCCTTTTATCTGCTATGATGAAATCTATTTTGTTCTTCATCACAGTATCAGGACTTTGCCATGTCCGCCGCCTTTGGAGCTTCTTCCCGAAAAAAGAATTTATCAAGAAGAGTCACTTCGCTTCTAGGAAGATGACGAGCATCTGCTTCCTGTGATTTTTGCGTCCCAATCTGTGTGGTCCGATTCGTCGCGGTCTCGTACTCACACTTTAGCATCGAAGTCCTCCTCCCATAACAACGTTGTAGAAGACCGAAGTAGTGCCATGTATGGCTCTTATAATATCTTCATACAAGGATTCGACTTCATCATCAGAGTGTGCCGAGGGCAGCGCATATACCTGTATCACTTCAAGGAGTACCTTTCAGTGAGTTTAAGTACAAGGTACGTTATACGGGTCAACACACTTTTAACTTCCACAACTTTGCTAGTGAGGACTTTTGGACCAGAAAACCGACGCCACATTGTGGAAGTCCGTCACCTTTACGGAAGTAAAATAAGTAACTAGAGTCCAGCAGGCCTAGCATGCGCGCCACGACAAAATTTTGTCTACCCCTTTTCTCGTATTATCTCTCTATGTCTACAGTAGCTAACATGCGTGCACGCGATACTCTTCTCGTTACGTCAAGAAGAGATAATCATTAAATTTTAGTGATCTGTGATATTTATCTCTACGGAAGCTAACATGACATCGTAATTTTGTCGAATTTTGTCGTTTTAGGAAGAGAAACTTCTCGTCTTCAATATTATCGACGAGAAAGACGATAAATAAAAAATAAATAAAACCGGGTGCCTATTTTTTGTATACCATGGCGTTTCCCTATTATAATTATATAATTTCGGTATACGAAGAGCGGGAAATGCGAAAAGTCGAGTGAAGTGTGCCATATAATGACACAAAAAACGTATTTGCGCCCTGTTGCTTCTTATTCTAAATAATAATAATAATAATACTTTATTTCAGACCAAAGTATAAGTCCATATTGGGTTAGTACAACAAGACAAGACAACATTCAGAATAAAAAACAAAACAAAATTATATTTAAAAAATCAATAACTAAAAATAAAATTAAATAGAATAAAAGTAAAATCAATAATAAAAAAAAAAAAAAATTCAAAAATTCAAAAAATTTTAAAAATTAAAAAAAAGCCAAAAGGCCGAGAACATTGTTAAATAAAACATGTGTCACTCGTTTGAAATTATACAAACTTTGGCTCATCCCGGTTTGGCACGATTGGTCAATAACCTTGTAAATTCAACTTTACGACATAAGAAATAAGAATGATATTCAGTTGTGATTATGGTTGATAATGTTTCTCTACTCGACAAGGCGAAGTCTTCGGAAGAGAATTTTGTCTCTCGTAGTGCGCATGTTAGGGTAATCGAGAAAATACTCGATGTAGACATTATCTCTCTCTCTCGTCAAGAGATATCTCGTTGTATGCATGCTAGGCCGGCAGGATCATCGTGTACTCGCCCTCTTTTCGGACTTCAGACAAGCATACTAGATGCTCCACTTAATGTGACACTATTCTACTTCAAGTTCAGTGAGGTTATGGTCCAGCCATAGAGTGCGTCCATTGAACGTTGCCAGGTGTAGTGTTGGGTGGTAGCCTCCCGTAACCCGGTGATTCCTAACACCCTCCGCCCCACCGTTACCATTACCGCCGTCATGAGTGAGAATAATGGGGCTACCGAACTAAGGGCTGAAACCTCTGCCGCGAAAACTTTTGGCCACAGCCACCACTCTGGGTTAGGACGTCAGTCGGTTAGGTGACCGCAGGTCTGGCTTTATCGCACCGAAGACAGCTCCCCGTCTTCGATCTGTGTATTTAAAAAGCCAGCTGCGGGATGGTCATCTCTCCATCGGTCGGTTACAATAATTCCAAGGTGGTAAGTGGAGCTTTGTTATCCCTTAGTTGCCTCGTACGACACCCGCGGGAAAAGAGGGGGTGGCTAAATTCTAGACTGCCATAGCCACACAGCAAATAAAATTTGCCACCCCATAAATTGAAGGTAAATGGCAAAAAATAGCAATATATACAAAAAACGCAGACATTTAAGAGAAAAATTCCTCTTATATGTCTGTGACAAATAAAAGTATTAGGGATGTGACATTTCGGAAAAAAGAGATTAACAAAATATCGACCGACCGAATAATAAATTGTCGATTTATTATGGATATTTTTCGGCTGACCTAAAAATCGATAAGTTTTCACATCCCCAGTACTTATGCCCGGCTTGCGACGCCCCTTGTACTCGGCTTGTGTCGCCTCTGCAGAATGCCGCCTCGGGTCATGGTCCTTTTGGCCCTAGAGTAAACACACCCATGTTTTTATATAGGTTAATTTCAAACTGATTTTTTTAATTAAATGAATTATTTCATGCTGTATTTGATAACTTAACAATAAAACTTTGATATAGCATTTACATTCTGATTAATATTTATTTGCTATAGAATAGAGCACTCAGTTAATTTTGATACGACAAAAATAAAATTTTATTTTCAATGGATATAAAAATTTAAAATAAATTTCAATTTAGCATAACTATTATGTAAACAAGTCTTCAATTTATGTAATAATATTAAGCATGTTTTACTTATTTATTTAGTATATTCAGATATAAATATATTTTTTTTAAATTGCTGATATACAATTCATAATAAATTTATATATGATATGAAATTTTCAAATTTAAACTAAAAAAAAAAACATTAATAAACTAAAGACTTACGTCCAACTTTACTATCTGGTTTTACTTCTAAAACAACAGAACCTGTTACAATACTATTAGTATGAAATAATCCGTCAGGTGGATTGTGTAGCACTATTTTACATGTTTCCCAAACCATATTACATAAAATTAGAAGCTAATGTAGCGCCTGTATTATTTGTAACATATTGAAAATGGTTAGACTGATATTGTTATCAACAAAATGAAAAGATAGTATTCAATAATGATAAGATTAGTTTAAATTAACGTGTATGGAAATTATATAAAAAAAATATTTGCATAAACTATATTAAACTATTTTTTATATTTCCTAGCATAAAAATAAAATTTAATTTTATTATAGCGTAAATAGTTAGTTTTTTAAATGCCTTATAATTTAAATAACAACAAAATAATTACCTATATTATAGTTCAAGCTTTAAGGTTTTTATATTTCTAACTGGTAACATTAATTTCTTGCCGGTGGGTATTAAAAAATTATAAAGTCAATGTAATTCCATTTTTTGTACATTATTAGAAAATACTGAAATTTAAAAGTCTTCGTATTATGAAAATTGTATAATTATCATTTTGTTTTCTAATTTTTTAACTGAATCAGCTATAACTTAATGTTATTTTTAAAATTTAATATAAGATTGTCAGTTGACTAGTTCCTCCTTCCATGACTTATTTGAGTAAGCGGATGTGGTTGGTCCGCCATAATCATTCGTGTGGGTCTGTGCTTGTGTGGTTTAGGTGTCTTTACCGGTGCCAACCATTATTTTTAATTAGTAATAAGTTATGCGTATGAATCCAGACATGGACGATGACGAGAAGGGGTATGTACATCTTAAATAATTTGGTAAACATCAGATTTGCCACAAGTGTGCTATCTATAATAGGTCAAACTGCATGTTCGCTTGGTGTGTCGCATTTCACGACTAGCCAGTGAGACTTTTTTTGAAGTATTTTGTGTCTTTTCCATATTGTATGACATATGTTTTAATAAAATCTATGAAATTGGTTCTTAAAATTAGGTACAAGTGACGGAAAAATTTCAATACGTTTAATTAGCCTTTTACCGGCGAGCGGCCACCGACCCCAAGCCTTGTCGTGCAACTTGCGTGTACCGATCATGGCAGCTTTACTTTCCTTATGTACCTAATGCCATATTTTAGCAACTTGTACAGATATTTTACTAATTTTTGCATATTTTTTTTTACATAATTATTAAATATCCAGGTATGCGGAAACGTCGCAATATGTAATATTAACCTTTATGTGATTAATTGTGGCTTTCTCTTATCAGTAATTCATTAATATGTTAAGTTGATGGCGTACAGTTGAGTTTTAAAATCGTATCAGTACCAATTATTGTGATACTATACACTAGTTGTGATTTTTTTTGGAATCGTAATGAGGTTAATGGAGCGGTGTTAAAAATGCCGCGTAGCTCAATTTGAGCGAATGCACTAAAACATGCTGATTCATTTGCATACGGTTACTTTTGCCGATACGATTCTTTCTAATTTCGCATATGCCAACGTCTTCCTCACATGTTTACATCAAGTCACATTCTTGTATTTGCGAGATGCTTTATCGGCAGTCATTGACGCGTCGGCGTCCTATAATATATGAACTCAATTGACGCAATCGTGGCATTCAGCTTTTCGACATCTACTTTGTTATCGAATTAATTTTTAAACGTGATGTAGAAAACTCACCTTAAATATAACCTCTAAAATTAAGTATCATAACTTTTCATCATGAAACTTATTCATATGGAACATAATGGGCCAAAAATAAATAACGAGGCTTTTCCACACCACATTATTATTGAAGTGAATGGTACTTTCACCAGTACACTTATATGTAAAGATGAAATTACACCTTGATATTTTCAATCAGGTAAATTATTTAACTTTAGTTCCATTTTAATTGACAGTTTGTCCTAAGTTGCAATTCTTATCTCAGCCATGCCTAGTGTAATGTTTATTGAAAACGTATTCATCTGTGACCTATTAGGTCAATTTATTACAAAAATGTGATTTTATATATTTTTGTTGATATAAATAAGTATATTAGCGATACTTACAAAAAAATTTCACACAACACATTTTGAGGTTAATAATAATGATTTATAAATATATTAAATTTTTAACTTTAATTACATAAAATAATAATACAGTAATGACACACTGTTTTCCTTATTAAGTATAATTTTAATTTGTTAAGGAAGATCAGTATACTAAACTAAGTTTACTTTTTTAAGACCATAATTTCATACATAAGCTTATTATTTCTACAATATATAACGAAAGCGTAGAAAACTGTGTACACTGAGTGAAAATAAACCTTGCATAAGATGAGTCCATTAATAAAAATTTTATAAATAGATCACAATATGTTATCTTACTACTTATTATCTTTACCACGAGAACTCAATTCACAAATTGAGAGTTTGTCACAATATTAAGTTCACAAGCCTTGAATTAAATTTATAATATTTTATGATACACTCAGGGCAGCAGGAACTAAAATTAAGCTATTTCACCTCAATTAATAAACTACAACTTTTAGATTCACAACTGCAAAAAGAAATATCGCACCATTAGAATTGAAGTGGCTTAATCCAAAATTCTTGTTTTTTGGTAAACGCCAAAAATGTAACTGACGAATTGGCTATTTTTTAGTTTTTCTATTATAATACTTTAAGTTAATTGGTTTTTGTCACAATTTTAGTCATTAACGTTAGACTAGGAATTATTTTAATGATTGAATACTAAATCTATAGGTATAACTAATTAGAACCTTAATTAATTAATCATTGAAAAAAATAAGTTAGTTATTTTCCGAAAACAATTTAATATTATTGACTTATTTGTCTTTGTGTCTTTCTTTTACTTTAAAATACAAAAAATAATTGTAACTATTTAAAAAAGAGGCGATTAATTTCTGATGTTATATATTTGCATGGTGACTAATTTTGGAATATGCTAGTTTAATTATAAATGACTCGCTAAATTAAAGGAAAATGAAACACAGAGTCTGCTTTCATAATTGTGTATTTTGAAATTTTCCCTCACTAATCATCCTTAAACACTAATCAACGCTTAGGTACTTCTACCACCATCACATTATCATGTCACTTAGCAAAATATATTCTGGTTTTATAAATACTTATAAGAAAATCAGACATGAAAATGCCTTAATAGATGTTTATATTATTTAATATTGAGATCAGTCAAATCACATGTGGAATATACCCAACTGAGTATCATTTCCCAAGAAATAGTGTAACGCAATATTTGTTATACATTAGTTTCAATTTATAAAACAATCAATAGTTTTAAATAGTCTGTAAATAGTAAACTTTTTATAAAAGAAAATAACACGATTAAAACACTTAGTTAACACTAATAAACCAAAAGTTATTTAGTCATATTTGAATAACTAGCTATAAAATGTTTATAAACATAACAAAGAAAAAATAAATAAAATAAAAACAAATTTATGAAATCAAAACAATGGTAAAAAACATAAATTGCTTCAAAACTAAAATGAGATCAAAATTATGACTAACCTAGTAATGAATTACAAAACCGAGTCATAAAACCATTCGTATGTACTAGGGATTGCTTTAGTTCTTATAAGATAACTCAGATCTTTCTTTTTATTTTCTGCAAGCTCTATTTTGTTACTATAAGCCTTTGATAGTGTAATTTCACCCACTTCTTTCATTTTATTTCTTTTATTGCGCATATTTACTTTCTTAAAATCTTTTTCAGTGTATGAATTTTTATAGTAAAAAAAAAATAACTCGTTTTTAACAAATTTTAATACTTTTATCTCGCTATCTGAGTCCCTCCAAACCACAGCATTTTTATCAACATCCTGATTAAAGTTGTACCCCCATTCCTTCTGCAACACTTTGAAGTCTATAAAAAAATTGTAATCTAACTCTTTTACTCTGAATGGAGTGCCCATTTTTCTAGCACTTCTTAGTAAAGGCACATATTGTTGAGGTATGTAAATAGGACCAGATTTTAGGTTTCTCTTTATTTCTTTTTCTATTAAACTATGTGCATTGTCCCCCTCGTTCTGTGTATGTCCCTTAATCAAATATTTATGTGTTATTGATTGTATGTTTTCAAAATAGGCCACTGCATAAGAGTATAAACAGGCAATATATTTGTTTTTGTTTTGACCATTACAATTATCCGAATAAAATATAACATTTACTGTTTTGCCTGCATTTTTTTCACTAATGGACCTTAAATAATCAAAAACACAGGAACATATTTCAATCGCCCCTTTATTACCCTGTGTTTCGTTCCAAAAGTAGCAATATACGTCTTTATATGCACCTAATTCACTATTATTTTTCTTTTTATAGGTATCTTTTGATCTAGGAGCTAATTCAACTATGGTGAAATTATAACAATTGAGTCTTGATCTATAATAAAAAGATGAAACATCTCCTTTAGGACAAGTCATTGCAGCTTCTAAATCATACACAGCACAAATATTAGTTTCGTTAATATTACAGCGATCACTTCTCTTTTCCTCTCGGCAAAGATTTTTTTCTTTAATATGATTCTCATAAGTTTTTTGAATACTTAGCTTTTCATCTACTGATGCTGATTCATATCTTGTACATTGGTCACACAAATCCTTTTTGGGCTTAAAAAAGCTAATATTAAATTCAGTTGTAAATATGAAGTAAAAAACCCAGTATGGGGCGTGAGGTTTGTTTTCTTTGGTTTGATTATTATTAAAGTCCCTACATAGTTCTTTTATACTCTTGCTACCATCAATATATTCTCTTGTAGTAGAAGATCTTAGATAATGGGACTCTATGCGCGGTATACTATTAATATGGTTTTTAATATCTTGTACAAGACTTGGGTCAATCGGCGCTCGGCTTATAGAACGCCCTCTAAGATCTTCTTCTACGAAACCATTGGAATTTGTTTTCATTTTCACAGTTCTTATTTGTCTGTCTGTTATATCTAATGTATTAATAAAAAAGGTTTTACATACGCGAATTCTTTGGCTATCGACAGTAAAATAAAAGGCTGTGTTTGGTTGACGAGGATTAGCAGCATTTGTGTACTTATATTTTGGTTTCAACTCCATCATGCATGCCTTGATAAACGATCGTTTCAAGTTCAAATTACTTAACTGCCAATAAGAGTCGAATATTTCGCATCTCTTCTCAGGGGTTATATTATCAGAACAACGAAGTCTACAAGCACAACTTTCTCTTACTTTTTTTGCAGGTACCTCCTTATTCGATTTTGAAAGTGATTGGTAAGCTTTTCCGGAATTCCGAAGCGATTTAACGACATTTTGTTTCCATTGAGATGGATTGCGCAGGCGCTTCCTAGATTTTTTATTCTGTGGAAGTAATTCAGAGGTAACAATTGCATCGTTAACATAATCTTCCCTGTCAGACGTGGTGGTTGATGAACTTAAAGAGCGTCGTAGTGATGAATCGTTATAAGTTGGATCAGCGTCACTCAAATCAACGTCTGATTCCTCAGAATGTATAGGTGATTGACGGTAGTTTATGTTTTTATTTGAACGTCTTTTGCTAATTAAAGGCTTGGCATAAATTATATTCGGACAGTCTGCTGGAGTGCCTGGTATGGTTGAAGGTGAGCTGTTAATGTTCATTTTACCTCCGTTTTTATCCGCTGATGAAGAAGACTTTGATGATGACGACGACATGGTGGAACTTGAAGATGATGACGTAGAAGAACTGGATGATGATGTACTATTGGACCGATCTCTTATATTTTGTGATGTTTGTTCTTTAACAGTTGAACCAATGTTATTCCCACCACTGATTTCTGCCGTATTGTTAACATCTTTTAGAATCCATTGTTCAGTTCCCACTTGCGGTATAGTATTAGGATTCATACTAGGACTTCCATCATTCACCTTATCCAAAGATTGTTTTGAAAAGTTTTCCTTATCGCACTCTTTGGATTTATTTTGAACACTAGTATAACCTTTGGAACTTGCTGTTCTCATCTCTACACACTGTTCTTCAATTTTATTTTCATTCTGGTTTAATAGTTGCAAAATAAGATCTACTCTTCTTTTCATTATTGCTTTTAAACTTTAACTGAAATAAAAATAAAAAGACCCAATTACAATAAAGCTCTCTAAGTCACACAGAATTCAGTAAAGAATAAACATCTTTACGTATATGCCTCCGTAGTTACTAAATCAGTTAGTAAAGTAAAGCCATAATATAAAATAGGGCTCTATCCAACAATCAATATTTACTAATAAAATGACGGCAGTACAAATACGACACCACAATGTTATTATCATTTAGTATTGAAATGCCCAAAACTATAAAGAGTCATTATAAAAATAAATGTCGAATGAATAACTTACCTTAAATTTAGTATTGAAACGGCGGATTACAGTTTAGGTCGCTTACGGAGCAACCGCGCGGCACCCAACGTTTAGCACTATCTATGCAACACTGAATATGATCCTTTAATAGCGAGGGACGCGCTGTAGGCGCGTGATTTAAAAGAGACGGAAATAGTTCGTTTGTCCTTTTCTGGGCTAAAACACTCTGTGTTTATTTAATAAACTGATAGAATACATATTTATAAGTCGTTTAATGTATAAAAGTCATTTTCTTAAATTTTTTAGTTAAGCCACTTCAATTCTAAAGGTGCGATATCCTATACATTAATTGAAATTTGACAGTGGAAAAGAAAAGTACATAATAAACTTTTATCGTTTGAATACATCAGATAGTAAAAACGGCAAACACTGATACAAGCCCTAAAATAATGAAAGTATGAATGAAACTGCTTTATAAAATGTCCATAAGATGCACCTGTTTGTTCAATTAATTTTTGTCATAAATATAATTTAACATACTCAAATAGAGAGCGTTCCACTTAAGGCCCACAACGCCATCGATCACGACTGCTGAAAATGCTGTTCCACTAAGGTAAAAAACGCCGCGGGCGTTGTACTTCTAGGCGAATTTTATACGTGGAACGCATATTTGGGTGCAGTCAGGTGTCAGCTGAGTGGTCGCAATATGGCAGAATGGTGAAAACACAGCTCTGGGGGTTATGAGTGAATATTTAGCGAAGATGGAGTAAAACTTAATTCAACATGGATTCCCGGGACTTAATCGTTGCGTTTTTGCAGAATCGAATGAGAAATAACATTCATAATTTGACATTGACAGTTGTTTTTTTTTTTTAATTCCCGCCACGTTTTGATTACAGTCATCTTTGACCAATCTATATTTTGTGGACGATGTGGTCGCGAACAATGACGTCGGGCGATCGCTCGCTACGACCACCGGCCTTAGGTGGAATGATAGAATAGGCTTTCTGGGCGTTGCGGACGCATAGTGTAACTCGGCCATAGTCATATGTACATACATATATGTGCATAGGTAGGCAATTTAATGATTTAGGTTAGACCTTATAGATATTTTTTTAGTCATATTATTTATAGTTGGACAAAAGTACTAAAACTAATAAAATAATTTAAATATATATATACCTATATATATATATATTTAGAAAGTAACAAATAGTTTTATACAGTTTTGTAAATATTTACTGCAAGGTCCTTTCTCTAACAAAAGAGAACCAAAGTAAACCATACAGTTCCACTGTTGTTGATTGGTTTCTGGTCAATTTCATTCTTTAATCTTCAGTTTATTTTATAACTTTTAAGAATAGGCCATTGATCCATTAAATACTCCCTAGGCTAGCCTGAATTTAGGCTTTAAATGGTCTGATTTCATGTATCTTTTTCTATATAAATAAAAATGAATGTTGCTAAGTGTATAACTCGAGAATGCCTCGACAAATTCACTAAATTTATTTTCTTGTATGTTCATTAAGACCCATGGCAGGTTTTATACTAAAAAAGAAAAAAAAAAAAAACTTTTGACAGAATGAAGTCTATCCAGGCAGCTAGTTTTATACATATATTCATCTCAGCTTTACTACATAAATACAGTACTGAAGAATTTTACAATAGCTTTATCACTTCACATCATCACATCAGCCTTTCGCAGTCCACTACTGGATATAGGCCTCCAAAAATGGCGTGAACTTGTGTGTTTTGCCCTTATGCTATGTGCTTTATCACTTAATTAATTTTAATTTGCCTTTTAAGGTGATATTTTAAATCAAATTTCAGTATGAAATTATTTGAATTGTATATGCTATATGCTAAATACAATTGTATGAGCTTACAAACAAAAAAAAAAACAGACTTCAATGACATGGACCAGTAATACAACGTAGGTATATGAAAACATAGTCAAGTAAATGCAAGTAATGCGTTATTAGAGAGAACTCTAAAAGTACTTTTCAGATCAGTACCACCTTATGATTAATAATAATATAATAATAATAATAATACTTTATTTCAGACTAGATTTTAAGTCCATATTGGGTTAGTACAACAAAACAACATTTAGAATAAAAAACAAAACAAAATTGTATTAAAAAATCAATAAGTAAAAATAAAATTAAATAAAGTAAAAGTAAAATCAAAAATCATAATAAATTAAAAAAGAGGTAACACACAAAATGAAAATACTCAAATTATAACCTCCACATGTTTTGAAGTCGTTTAAAAATAAAACACTATTTATAAGATAGCTTTTATTACTACTATTAAAGAAAAGTAACTTGCTACCATTCTGATTCTGAAAATGGTTTTATAAAAGAATATTTAAATATGATTAAGGCTGTATTACATATTCAATTAAAATCTATCAAAAAATATATTGAGTGTTCTAAAGATACACAACTGTGTATACATATATTTATTTTTATCCACCAACCTGCATTGGAGCAGTGTGGTGGATTAAGCTCTGATCCTTCTCCTACATGGAGAAAGAGGCCTATGCCCAGTAGTGGGATATTACAGGCTGAAGCGATACTTATTTAATGTGACATTCTTTTTGGTAATTTTTATTATCTATATATTAATATGTCAAGCAAAAACTTTATACCCCTTTTTAAGAAAATTGTGCGGATGGAGGATTATGAAATTTCGCACACTTATTGTTTATATCGAGAAGGAGTGCAGAATGATAATTTTTTTTTATTATACTAAAAAATACATTAAATCAATAAAAAAAAAAGACACTACTTTGTGTTTGACACACCCACGCGCATACGAGTACATATATACTCTTTTTTATTATTATAGAAGTATAGTCTTTGACAACAAAACCTTATTGTTCAAACTTATAATTTATATTAATTAAGGTTGAAAATTTCGACCACTGGGCGACCACAGGAATCTTAAAGACATAATATCACAACTTATTCAACAAGTGCAGTAATTAAAATGGAAATGGTCAATACTTCTGTTCATTTTGTCCATTGGAAATAATTTTTTTACTATTTTGTAAGCCGGTTACACCAATACCTGTCAGATAGTTTTACTGAAAAAGTAATTCATATACACAAGCATTAAGTTGCTTATTTTAGGAACCGACGACCGTGTGTGTATTGTTTAGAAATTTATTATTTATTATTATTCAAAAGTATCTAGAGGTCAGTTTTACCTCCTATAGATAGTGTCTGATAGCTTATCATTAACTTATGTGTCTGATAAACTTTGTCATTGAACAGTGCAATAGGGGCCCTAATTTGGTAACAAATTATATCACATCATTTCATCAATATAACATTCACCCTTAAAACTTCTTTTTTTTTTTTAAGAAAAGCGTAGAAATAAACTGTCTCGTCAAGTTAAACTAATATTTATAATTATTTATCTATAGAAAACTGTTCGTTGGTGGCCTATCATGGGAAACGTCGCAGGAAAATCTGCAACGGTATTTCTCTCGCTATGGTGACGTAATCGACTGCGTCGTGATGAAGAACAGCGAGTCTGGTCGCTCGAGGGGCTTCGGTTTCGTAACCTTCGCCGAGCCTTCGTTGGTCAACGTTGTTCTACAGAACGGTCCTCACCAGTTGGATGGCAGGTTTGTATTTTATTTTAATGTTAATTGAGGTAGTAGGGCACAGCAGGATATCCCGCTCTAAATCTGGAGCACCTCGCTTGGGGAGAAGAATTACAGAAGATCATTAATAAATTATACTGCTCTCGAGTAGTTTTGTGTTCCTGTGGTCACTAAGGTAGCCAGAACTGCTGGTGTTTTGCGAGCATCTATAGGCTTCGCTGTTTACCATCACGTGGGTTGAAGGCTTGTTTGCTGACCTAATCTAAAAAAAAAAAAAAAATTTGTGGTCCTAAATATGCATATGGACCCCTGGTTTTTATAAATCGACACTTTCAAGGAATACTACTCTTGCTGTTTTAGGCATGAACTGTTTTTTAATAAAGCTACAAATCAATAAATAGTAACATAGAAATAAATCAAGTTGGCGTATTATTCTTTGAAGGTTATTATAATGTAATTTTACACTAGACAAAGTGACTTTAATTTTAAAGTTTTTTATTGACACAAAATTAAATATATATATAAATATATATATTTTTAAAACCTAATTAGAAACAACATACATTTGTTTTAAACGTACTTACGTGTGAATTAAATATTTAATTACAATTTTCGCTACAATTAAATAAAGTCAAAGTAACTTAATTACAAATTACAAGCACGTTTTAATCCGCTCTGATTTCGTTATACGATAAACGGACATTGTGTATAGGAATCGTTAACATGCTAGGATGATTTTGGAAAAGTTAAGAGTTTAACTGAAGGATTTAACGAGGGTAGTGTCCTCCTTTCATCGACGACCAAATTGTTTTATGTACTTAAAATATTACGACGTAATTTCGTCCATTCTGCGCCCGATTTAATGCTAATGGGTCTTCAATCTTCATTATCACAAACAATTGTTTTTTTTTTACTGGTTTTATTTTTCAGAGATACGTGGGCGTATTAAAAAAAATATGTCCCATCAATCTATATATATGTTTTATACGTCGAGCAAAAAATTAGTAGGAGTGTGAAATTTCGTAGACTTATAGTTTATATAGAGAAGGAGTGCAGAATGCTAATATATATTTTTTTTAATATGGTAAAAAATAGATTAAATCCATAAAAAATAAAAATTTCACACACCACCACGTATTTGACACACGCACGCATATTATAATATTATACTTTTGTTGATTGTCAGTCTGTAGTCAATTGAAAAAGTTTAAAAAAGGTTCTTTATTTTCATAATTTTTTTTAACTAAATTTTTTAATTATGATCGAATTTCCACAACTGGGCGACCACTAATTGGTATAAATAGTTCTTCGTGTGAACAATTGTATCTTATTATAATTTGTATTTAGTCTTGTTATCGTTTAAATATTATGATTTCCGTATTAAGTACGGGTATTTATAAATATTTAGTTTTTCATACATACTTTTTTAAAATGTAATATTTATTGGTTTTTAAGTGAATAACAATATTCAAATATTAATTTTTATCGTTATCATTTGTTAAGTAATATGGATTAGTTGTACGCTAGTACCATTACACCAGTAGTGTCACAAAACCAAGTAGCTGTTCGGAGGAATCAGTAAACAATAATTTGAGGCACAATAAATATTAACCCGTATTAAAGGAAACCTTATTGTCCACGAGAGATGTAAAGCTGCGCGATACCATAAATCTGATTAATCTGCTAATACTATAGCTTTCTAATTATAAGAAAATTCTTAATAGAAAACTATAAAACAAACAGCCTTTCGAGGTTATATGCAGACAAATTACACAATATTATATCGTTAAAATTTCCTTAACTCGTCTAGTTTAGCATTGCATTAAATATAGATTACATTAATGCACTTTAATCTCTAACAATAGCTGGTACTTAGAAACGAGCCAGAAACCTTGTCGTGCGTGTGAGTGACCCTGTTCTTAACAAATATCCACGCTTACACGCAAATCGTACCGTATAGTATAGCTCTATAATACTAAACATGTGCAAACATTTATCCAATCATTATTATCTATAACTATTCAAACATTATAATAATCTCAAATACTCTTTTTTATATATATTGTATCTAGTTATATAATTTTGTATTAATATTATTATTTGTTGGAGCTTATTATTATAAATGGATTTTAGAATAATACATATAGGTACAGTCTCTGATTTAATTGTTTTAAGGATCTACTCGGACCTCAGACCTCGACACAACTAACAGAATCCGTCTAGTTAGCTGCTATCAGTGCCTTATCATCAAACAACGTGAACGCTACGTATTTTGTGATAGTTACTGATTAAGTAATTTTATTATTGTGTCGATTCGTGAAATTGTTTACATAACCTAAAAACGTGTGTACGTGCTACTTATTAATTATTGTATTATAAATGTCTTTAAATAAAAATAGCCTACTATGGTATCGTCATATAAATTGGTTAATATTATACTAAATAACCATAAGGTATGCTTATTATATCAAGAGTAAAGATTAGTATTTTTTGAGTGTTGGTATTGTATTAACTCCAAAATTATGGGATCGACTTTAACTATTCTTTCACCGAGAAACTGCTAAGTTATCCTTGAGTGACATATAATCTATGTTTTAACGAGAGAAAAAAGAACGGCCAAAATCGTGTAATATACGGCGGCGAAAATAAAATCGAAAAATTTTACTGGAAGATGAAACTATGAGTCTACCATTTTTTTTATATCACTAGGTCGACAAACAAGCGTACGGCTCACCTGATGGTAAGAGATTACAGTAGCTTATAGACGCCTGCAACACCAGAAGCATCGCAAGCGCGTTGTCGACCCAATCCCCAATCCAAAGGAGCTCTGGTCACCTTACTCACCAACAGGAACACAATACTGCTTGAAAACAGTATTATTTAGCTGTGATCTTCTGTAAGGTTGTGGTACTACCCCAGTCGGGCTGCTCCATATTTTGAGCAGGAAATTCTTGCTGTGTTTGAATTTGACATTGCAAGTTGCAGGCATGTTCAGATGTTTGTGGGAAATTAAATGCAAACTAAACGTATACTTGTTGCTGTCCCAAGCAATACAAACAAAGTTTGCCACATAAATATAAATAATTATTAAGTCTGCATTGTCTATAGTGAAAATCTTTCACAGCATAATTTTGCAGCATAAATTTGCTGTATGATATGTCTTCATAAAAAAACTTTCACGTTAAGATTTCTGAAGTAAACGTTAAATTTACATATAATACTGGTATTACATCTGTTAGATAAATTGTAAATGTTACTTGCATTCCAAGCCTTATCTTAAAGAAATCAGTTAGTATAAGATTAGATCAGTGAAAGTATTACCTGTATAAGAAAGTTGTCTCTCTTCTTTAGACCCTAGAATGTATATGTTAAGGTTTTAGCAACAGTGAAGTTAATATTTTATGAATTGAAAATAATCTTGTAATGGCTAAATAATATATCGAAATCTAAAATAAATACTACGTTATCTCTATTTGTAGTAGGTACACATAGAGCTAATATACTAAGGTAACTATAATTTTTCTTCGAAATTAGGTTTTCATCTAAAAATTTAAATATTTAACCCGGCGCTAGTGAGGTATAAAAGTGCATTACTAATAATCTGGTAGGGTCTAAGAGACCCAAATTGAAAATCAATACTATAAAATATTTTTGTAAAATAGTGTAATAAATAATTAAAACGAGTATAATTGAACGTTGAAGTTTTACTTAAAAAACACATTAAAATTTATTATTTTATCTTTCAATGACATATCTACCAAAGTTTAATAAAAGTGTAACAAAATAGACATTTGTGTTTTATAGAAATAAAAATGTAAAAAAACTTAAACATTTCTGCATTATGTTACCCAATATAAAACCTTTTGCGTGATTGGCAATGAACGTGTTAAACAAAAGCCATAATCGTGCCTATTTACTTTATACGCTTGTACAATATATATTTATAATCACTACACTCAAAGTTTTTTTTAACAATTTTGTACATTACGATAAGACTACTGTTTAGAAACTATACCTATAACAATTTGACTTTAAAACGTAGTCGTGATTAAAAAAAAAAACCTGATAACTACTAACTGGTAACATAATAGGTTTGGAACATTGTAAAGTGTGACATTTTTAACGAGTTATCAATTCGGCAATAAAAATCCCGATTTCTATGAAAATTTAAAGCATAACAATCCTAAAACGCCTTAACTTGTTTTAGAACGATCGACCCCAAGCCGTGCAATCCCCGAACTCTGCAGAAACCGAAACGGGGTGGTGGGTACCCTAAGGTTTTCTTAGGCGGTCTTCCCTCCAATATTACCGAGACCGACTTGCGTGTATTCTTCGGCCGTTATGGCAAGGTCATGGAAGTCGTCATCATGTACGACCAGGAGAAAAAGAAGTCCCGTGGTAAGTTTTAAATATTATTAACATATCACGTTTTAACGACCAATTACCTAAATTAGTTAAAATTTGACACTTTATATATTTATTTAAGTACTTTGTTCTCCTTGTTTCCGTCAGACCATAAGATTTTTTTTTACTTTGGTTAGACAAACTTAATTATTTAAAGAACTTCAAAGTACTCTTTCATTAATGAGTTCTGAGTAAAAATCATCGAAGCAGGTAAATGTAACAAAAAAAAAAAGAGTTTTTACCACATCCAGGCAGTACCTTCTAACCTAATGTTGTTGTAGGTACGTTCAGATGTTTGTGGGAAATTAAATGCAAATCAGCATATACTTGTTGCCCAAAGTGGGCAAGTGAGTCTACAAAGTTTGCAACAAATATAATAACACGAGGGGCGTTCAACAAGTAATGAGAATAGCTAGAGTAGAAAGTTATTAATATAATTTTATTTTATACATAGTCACTCTTTAGGTTACATATTTTTATTCTAGAGCCAAAATTCCCTTTGGAAAAAATCTTCATCTTAGGCGCATAAAAATGGTTTACGGCGGCATTTTCGTCTTCTTCGTCTTCAAATTTTGTACCTCAAATTTTTTACTCGCGGGAAATAAGTAAAAGTCACTGAGAGCCAAGTCCGGTGGATATGATGGATGCTCGAGAATCACATTTATTTATTTTATATACGGTATTTTTCCATTTGTTCTGCATACACATTTTCCTGTTATACTGGCGCCATGATCAAGGTATTCAATCATTATAACTCCCTGGCTGTCTCAAAAAATCTTGCCGGCAAACGAATTTGTTTTGAATTTATTCAAAGTTGGAGATGATGTTCTTTTTTATGCCACGGATTGCTGTTTTATCTCTGGGTCATAATGGTGAAGCCATGTTTCATTTATTGTTCTGAATCGAACCAAAAATGATCAGGACCTTATTCAAATAATTTTAATTAGTTCTATGAGACCTTTAGTCGCGTTAGCTTTTGTGCGTCCGTTACCATTCTTCCAATCCCTAGTGATCTTGTAAAATGCTGGGAACTTCTCAAGCAAAAATATTTTACCACCGCATGAATTTTCATTTTATCCATTTTTAGCGAAATGCATGTACAAGTCACAAACAAATTATCACAACTGTACTAGTAAAGTAAAAAAAAATATATATATTTGTGGGTATTTTGACCCAGACCTAACCTATACGAAGCAGTAATTATTTTGTTTAAATACCCATAAATATGTCATTCTCATTAATTTTTGAACGCAAATCGTATATTTTGAAGTAATGTGTGTGGTGATCTTAATAGAAGTTTCAATAGATAAACTTTTCAGGCTTCGGATTCCTGTCCTTTGAAGATGAGATATCAGTAGAGCGGGTGACCCAAGAACACTTCATCAATCTCAATGGGAAACAGGTAACCTTGATATAAAATTGTAAAGTCATATACATAAATTAAAGTTAAATGATGATTGTGAACTGTTAGTTCCACATCCAGGCAGTGCCTTCAAATATTCTTTTGATTGGTACGTTCAGATGTTTGTGGGAGATAAAAGCGCGAATAAGCATATACTCCTTGCTTCTTTAACCCTATACTTGACATTGTGAACTTAAATGCACATTTATTTAAGTCTTTTTTTTAAATGGAATATTAACATCGAATCGCTGTAGTAAAAATTCAAAGTGACTTCGTAGATGTTTCTTTACATAAGAAAAAGAAAATTATATCCCTCTCGCACACATACTGTCAGTGGTGAACAAAATTGCGAGCCGTCGGTCAACGCCTGCGCAACGCGCTGTAAGTATCTTATTTTATCTAAATATGATTAGGTTAAATGTATAAAATTGTTATAATTTTACTTTCTGAAAGCTTTATGAAATTATTCGGTGATATTATTTTTGAGCTATTTGTTTTGTATATATAGTAATTCACAATTTTTGTTATGTGTGCATTAAAATACGCACTGCCTGGTTCACCGTGAATGACTCAATATTTCTTGTGTATATTTAAATGCACACTGCCAACGTCACAGACTACAACTGTTTGTGAATGTTGTGTCTTAAAGTGCACATTGCCTACTGTGCTACTATATACTTCAAGCCTTTGTTCAAACCGAGTTTTTTTTTTCACAATGCATGACAACAATTTATATTACCCGTTTCACCAAATCCCTATTCCTTAGCTTGCAATACTTTTCTTTCAGATGACTAGGAGTAGAAAAATCCTAGCTTTGGTGTCTAAATGCGGAGTTAAGTCTGATGTGGAATCCAGCGAATCTTCGGAAGATGAATCCCAGATATTATTTATTATTTATTTTATACTTTATTGTACACCACAAATATATATACAAACAAAGCATAAAAATAGTTACAGACAGTGAAGTACAATGGGCGGACTTATGGCTAATTAGCCATTTCTTCCAGACAACTCATAGATAGATATGTAGGCCTTATCAAGACATCTCAGAAGACAGTTCCTCTGTCCGATCAGTAGCGTCTTCTTCCGAGAATGTAAACATCTCCGATAGTGATGACTGTGAGTATCGAGAAATATACGCCATTGCTTCTGTCCATGAAGAGCCGAGGATTCAGACAAAAAACTGTCGATTCTACTACAAACTCACCTTCTATTCTTCTTCAAACTGATGCATCATTTGAAGAATGAGTACGGTATATTCTTTTTAGGCATTATTAGGGCAAATCGACTTCGAGGGGTAGAGAAAAAATAACCAAGTGATAAGGATTTTAAGAAAAGGGGCACGGAGGCTTTTGCTCAAGTCGTGTCTCACGAACATAATATCGCTGTTGTAAAGTGGTTTGACAATAAGTTTGTTTTAGCTGCAAGTACTTATGTTAAAGCCCACCCTGTACAGAATGTAATGCGGTACAAGAAAAAAGAAAAGAAGAAAGATCCAGTCACATGCCCAAATTTAATAAAGCACTATAACGGGAATATGGGTGGAGTTGATCTAGCCGACATGATAGTCGCTTTATACCGTACTGAGTTGAAAGGTCATCGTTGGTATTTAGTATAATTTTTACAGATTCTGGACATCTGCATCAATAATTTCTGGCTGCTGTATCGTCATGAAAACAGTGGTAAACAAAAACTATTGCTACTCAAAAAGTTTCGAGTCGCATTATTTAGGCAACTGCGTTTATTTGAGAGGAGTTCTTCAAATCTACAACCTGTTGCATTTTCCAAATTTGTGAGAAAAGTAAAAACGCCAGTTGCGGAGAGGCCTGATGACGCTAGTCGTTACGACCTGACGGGACATCTTCCTACTTTTACGACAAAAGACAGGTGTAGAAACTGTACCAAACATCAAACCAAATGTTTTTGTCCAAAGTGTAACGCATGACTATGTATAGTTGAAGGGCGAAATTGCTTTATGGATTTTCATACTAGCAATAGTGATTAAGTTTTTTATATTTTTACACGGTAGATAGATAATTAAGTAAACTTTGATCTCAGAGCATTATGACTGCATTTTGCGATAAAAATTAATATAAAGTTTAGTATTGTTTTTTTTTTTTAAAGTAGAACTATATGTGATAATTATGTCGCCACATACCATACTCATTGATTTAGTTCCTAAAAACTATCAAAACTTATTGATATGTTATAATTTAGAGACTTTTATTTCAAGTATTTTAAGAAATTCGTGTTATTTTTTTATGTTTTGTTTCTTTTTTAGTTTAGTGATTACATGGCAGTGTGCACATAAAGACACATAATATATCCTGAAAACTGAAATTCAGGGATTTTTTATTTTATTTTTCCTTACATTCTTTTAATCCAATTAAAGCAGAAAAGTAGCAAAAGTTTATTTTTTTTAAGTTAAAATTCTCTGCCAAGTATAGGGTTAAGCTCGTGTGTCTACAAAATTTGGTACATTGGATATAAACTAGCTTCATAGATTGAGACATGTTAAATTAATTTCACAGCAGCCTTACGCAGTCCGCTACTGGACATAGGCTTCCACAAGTTCACGCCAAAAATGGCGTGAACTCATGTGTTTCGCCCATAGTCACCACGCTGGGCGGGCGGATTGGTGACCGCAGGGCTGGCTTTGTCGCACCAAAAACGCTGCTGCCCGTCTTTGGCCTGTGTATTTCAAAGCCAGCAGTTGGATGGTTATCCCGCCATCGGTTGGCTTTTTAAGTTCCAAGGTAGTAGTGGAACTGTGTTAACCCTTAGTCGCCTCTTACGACTACCACGGGAAGAGGGGTTGGCTATATTCTTTGATGCCGTAACCACACAGCATATAAATTAATTTAAGTGTTCTTTATTACTGTTTATGAAAAAAAATGTACTAGCTGCAAAAAATTTGATTTAGAGATGTATAATTAAACTTACATAAAACTTAACACTTGTAGATCTCTGAATTGCAAAGTGACTTTCTTACAAAAAGAATATTAATTGACAGTTAAAAAAGTTATATATTGCTTACTTTAGGATTTATTATTATTATACTTTGGTAGACCCCAGTAGCTGCAAGCCTTTTAAAAAACATTTTCCAATAATTCGCCAGTCACTGACGATCGCACCAACTTCTGAAAGCATACGAAGATTTATGTGTCTTAAAACTTTATTTCACACAAAAAAAAAATAAAGAGAATTAGGATTCTTTTCCAGGCTAAGATGTAAGGTGTATCCTTGTACTTGAAACATTATTATCACTAGGTGGAGATAAAGCGTGCTGAGCCACGTGACGGTTCCGGCAAGTTGGGCTCAGGAGGTGGTGGCATGGGTGGTGGTGGTATGGGCGGGGCACCCGGGGACGCGCCCGCTGCTGGCCAGTGGGGTCCGCCTCAGGCCGCGCCAATGAACATCATTCAAGGGCACAACGGCCAAATGGGCGGCCCCCCCATCAACATGCCCATGGCTGGACCTAACATCATGCAAGGGTAAGAGTAAATTATCTAGTACTTATGTCAATTACTTAATTCTTTTGCAGAAATGTGCCTAAGAATCGATTTTGGTGGTGGTGGATAGACTTATTATTAAGAATTCTTAAAAATTTTATCTGTTGGATACCGTCATCCGTTAAAATAATAGCGTTATTTTCAACCGGTGAGACACTTCCTATAATATTCTTATAATGTGCTCAGTGTTTGCTATTATAATTTCAAAATTTTTAGATTTCTGATGAACTGAGAGTCATCAAATTGATGGATTTTATTTTTTTAAATTTTAGTGTTTTTTTTTCTTCTTCAAAGGAACAAGTCGATGCTATGTTTCCAATCAATCTCTTAGCGTGTCACTCACCCACAGCTACCAGGGCTGGGGCACGTCCGCCGGGCAGACGTCGTACGCGGGCTACGGTGCGGCGGGCGGCGCGGGAGGTCCGGGCAACTACCAGGGCTGGGGCGCGCCGCCCGCCCCGCAGGCGCCGCCGCACGCGCCCGCCTGGCCCGCCACCAACAACTACACGCAGCACGCGCAGCCGCCCGCGCAGGGCTACGGCAGCTACGGTATGTCTCTCTCACACGCACACTCTGTCTCTCTCACTCTCTGTCTCGGTGCGGACACTAAGGCGTCGTCCATTAATCACGTGTTGGTGGGGAGAACTAGAATGAAAGAATACTGTAGTTAACGTCTCCTTCTCTATTTCTCAAGCTGATGTATCAGGGTTAGGTGTGAAAAAATTCTTGGTAATATGTGATGAGGGTTTATACTATCCACACATATCACTTGTTTTTTGTGCAAAGTATATCGAAATTTTCAGAATAAAAGTATTAACTACAAGTTTAATTTGATATTTTGGAAAATTAAGCATCATGTTACAAATTTCCTAGTTGTAGGGAGATTGTTGGTTGTTTTTTTTTTTTTTTTTTATTATTTGTAAATTGTGCTTTCAACGAAAAATCTCCCCCTCGTGATATTTAGTAAATGTTTCCGATCTGCCCACATGATTAATGGACGACCCCCTAGTGGCGTACGAGTTCGTCCAAACGAGCCAATCTAAAGAGCGGTCATGCTGATTCTATAGAATTGTTTTTGCATTACGAAACCCTGAAGAAAAAGTTTTCACAACGTCGTCGTGATCACTTCGATACGCAGAAGCGTAAAGGTAAGAGGTTAACCGCACAGGTCGTTTTTTGTACTATAATGCGATAAAGACAAGTTTGATAATTCACACGGGTAATGCGCATTCGACTCGAGCAATTATTGATCAGAGTCGTCCAGGGAAGTGGCAGCTATGGTACGAAATATAGTTTACACGAAAAGAACAAGTTTGATAATTACGAGTGAAGCACCAGCGGTTCTTCTGAGAGGCGCTGTACTGAGTGTTGTAATAGCGTATTAAAGTCCGACTATTAGGCGAAGATAAGCCTTAATAATCGTCAGCCGTCAATGGTCAAGTTTGTAAAAGTGAGTATATTCCACGTTATTTGTAGACGACACGTTTTTGATGTAGTGATATCAGAAACGTAATCGCGAACTCGTTATGATCTATATCAGTGGTTCTTAACCATAGGTCCGTGGAAGCACCTGAAGTGGTCCACGAAGCCAAAGTGCAAAGTGAGTGAGTTTCACTAGGCTATAACTAAGAACGACAACTACTACTAACTAGGAACAGATTTTACCCTAAGAACAGTTGGTGGGCCTTGGCAAAATATATATTTTAACAAATGCTCTCCCATCAGCAAAAGGTTTAAGATTAAGAACCACTGATCTATATGAAACGAGTAAAAGAGAAAAAAAAATAAATGATCGTTTGTTTAACAGCAAACTACAGCTCGGCTCCCGCGGGCGCTTCTGCTGGAGGCAGCTGGACCAACTGGAGCATGCCTCAGAACTCCAACTCTACCGGTTCCGGTGAGTAAACGAAACGCTTGCCACTCTCTTCGATGAGACTCATCGTATGACCGCGTAGCTTCACAAAAATTATCAAACTTGTTCTTAATTAGTGTAAGTTTACTAAATTTACTGTGACGATCCACGTGACGTCTCGCTTCTACGCGAATAAGCTCATACATAGAAACGCGAATCGACCGATATCCCTAAATTACGTATTTTTGTATCTCGCAGACCAATGAGCCCGATTTAAATAATAAAAAAAAAAAAACGAGTGTGCTTTAGACTACACGACTGAAGTAAATCTTCTTTAGCAATAGTCCTGCACTGTATTTAAGATATAGATACGAAACGTAACTGACTATGAGAGAAAGAAAATGTGTGCTTGCACCTCTCTTGTTCCGTTCGCCTTACCCGATTACATTTTCTGTAACGCTCACGCATTCACCAGCTTACTTTCCAAATCAAGCGTGCATAAAGAAGTTTTACTTCAAAAATAACATAATACGCGTAAGTCGTACAAGAAGCTCATTTTATTACGTTTCTTTTTTTATAAAGAACACTAAGACCTGATACACACTACGGTTCGATCTCATTCCGGTAAAATAGTGTTAGACAAGAAACGAAAGAGTTTATTAATAGTATCCGTAATAGTCAAGTTCCGATCGAATCGCACGTAGCGACGATCCGTCAATAGCTTGTCGCGTTGTCGACACTAACGACTTGAATCTATCATACACTATTTTTATTCATCCTTAAGAATATTGTACACTTCCTATCCGTCACTACTATATCATGTCCTGTGCCCAAAGGTTATCTGGAAGAAATCGCCCTTCAGCGATAAGATCGCCTTTGATATCTTTTTTTTTTGTAATGACTACTGTTTGTTCATATTTTGGTGTACAATAAAGAATATATTATTATATAATTATTATGAACGCGGCGGCGCGCTGCAGGCTCGTACGTGCCGCTGTCGGAGGGCGGCGAGATGTACGGGCGCGGCGGCGGCGGCGCGGCGGGCGGCGCGGCGCCGGCGCTGGCGGGCGCGCTGTCGTCGGCCGCGCTCAGCAAGTCGTCGTCCGCCGACTACTCCACCTACCAGCAGTACCCGCCCGCCTACCAGCAGGACCAGGTACTGGCGCGAGCGAGCGCGCACTCGGATCTGTCCTATTAAATATATCGATTCGAATTTGGAAACTTTCGCCGAGCTCGAGACGGTTAATTCGATACGCTTACGCTTCAGCTTGTAACGTCCCATCGCTGGGCATAGGAGAAGGATCGGAGCTTAATCCGCCGCGCCGCTAGGACCGGCGGCTAAACGTGCTCTTCGAGGCACCATGGGGAGATACGAGGACTAACGATCGGACCGGAATTAAATATTTGTATAAACACAAATATCCACTCCGAGCAAGGATCTGCGACCGATGCTGCGACTGCGAGGAGGAATCTGCGACCGTCGCGGTGTTTATGCGCCACCGATACGGCACATGCACTATTACACCAAAGCGGTTGGTTGTCGTTAATTTGATATTACTATTAATCTCAGTTTTCCTCGAGTCGAGTCGAGCTTAATCCGCAAATCCGCAGCTGTGGTGGATTGAGCTTCGATCCTTTTCCTCCTACATGTAGTGAGAGGCTTTATTCCCGGATGTGGGATGTTACGAGCTGAATCAGTTGATTTTTTTATTGGGTTGGACACAAAAAAAATATCCAGCTGAAAATTTGGAGCCACCCCAGTAGTAAGTACTTAGACCCTACCAGCGAGTAAATACCCTACAAAAGATCACAGCTAAATAATACTGCTCTCAAGCAGTGTAATGTTTCTGTGGTTAAGAGTGGCCAGAGCTTCTGGGGAGGGTCAGAGGTGGGGTCAGCAAAGCGTTTGTAATACTTCTGTTGTCGCAGGCGTCTATAGGCTACGGTAATTGCTTACGATCAGGTGAGCCATACGCTTGTTTGCTGACCTAGTTCTATAAAAAAAAAAATACATAAATTTTACTAAAAATTATATCATCAATAATAACATGAAATTAACGATTGTATTGACCATCTCGAGAACAAATAAATAATTAATTAGCTTTTGAAATAATTTAAAAAATAAATTATTACAACTTTCCATAAGAGAATCGAATTTTTAAAATTACAGATTCGATTAATGTCCGGTTAACATAATTCAAATACAAGTGTAGTTTTATGTAACCAGATGTTTACACGTAGTTCGTTTTGGTGACGTAAGCAGTTGATATAAGTTCTAATATTTTATAGATTTTAGTTTTAATTTTATTTATAAATAAAGAAAGCAATCATATTTTCTGTTTACGACATCAATTATTCTATTTTGGTAATACCACGTTTATTGATATGCTTTTGTAGTTTGAACCTTTAATTGTGTTAAACAGAACGGGTATTACCTGAAAGTATTACACAAAGCCGTATTTCTTTTGCGATACTGAGTAAAAGACAGAATTATTTTTTTTTTCGGAATTTTGACAAGAACAACAGCAAGTCTTTTCTAAACAATTTTTAATTATATCGCAAATGAAATCATTTTAAAGATCAATTATATTTTATATTAAAGTACTAAATAAGTAAGTTTATAACCACTTAGGTAAATTAATATTTGATATAAATAGATATTAATTGATCCTTAAAAATACACAAAAATTTAAATTATTTTGTAAGATCATTTTACTGATATTCATTTTAATTTACAAGTAACAAATGATGTTGCAAAATTATTTTAGTTAGCCTGGCATGAACCATTAACCTTAAATGGTTTTTGCCAAGGTTGTCTTTATTAGGATGAAGCATTTGGGTAATGGTTTTTTATTTTAGAATAAAATACATTTTTTGTTATGCATTACTTATTATATCTACTAATGACATAGTATAATATGATAATGTAATAACAAAATGTATTTTGAGCTTTTTCATAACCGCTATCATGCTTTTCATAATCTAGTGCATTTCCAACCGTACAACAAGTCACGTTTGCGTTGTGTTGTGAATAACAAAAGTATGATAAAAAAAAAAAATTCTAAATCACGTTTACGTGGTTTTATAAGTACAGTTGGAAATTGTTTTGTCCATCATGGAAGTTATTCGATAGTATCGTGTTTAAACAAAATGTACGTAATCAAATACATATATGATTGCTAAGATAAATTATAACTTGTTCGAACACGATTCTGATAAGTGGGTCACGGTGATCTCTATACATACAATAAGGCGTATTTGCTTGTAATTTTTACACCCTTTTGTTTTGTATGATAGTACATGATACTGAACTGAAAGTTATTAAAAAAAATTCTTTTCTATTTTCTAAGTTACAAATTTAAATAACGTTTCTTTTTGATGTTTAAATCATGAACAATTTTTTACTGAGTTATATGTTGTGTTACATTTTTGATAATAGATTGCAGTAATCATGTATTTTCGATATAGCAAATGCTAACGCATTTGTTGATCTCTCAAAATTATGAATCAAAGTACAGCCAAGTTGATATCATAGATAATGTACATTTTGATTTGCTCATACTCAGGGCTTGCATCCTACCCTCTATCCCATATCATCCCGCTTTATCTTTATTTTATCCTGCATCCATTTCCGAATTTGTTTTGAAGTGGTTTTCGGTATGTACCGGTGATTGCATGACTGGATTACTCGATTCGCTCCCGATATTAGTTCATTCTACCGAACGAACGTACGGTCAGACGAATGGAACGACTACACTACCGATACACTAGCAAAGTTCAATTTGGTTGTACTTGCCGGTTTGTTTGCGATTCATGAATGGATGCGCGATGGAAATGAGTCGCAACGGTGAACGAGTGAAATTCAGCGAAAACATTGTTCGTCTTTGAATGCAAACAAACATGAGACTGAGGCAGAAATGCAGCATGAATAAAATATATAGAGCCCCGTAGTTCGCACCCGCATCCGCGCGCCGGTAGGACCCGGCGCTATCGCATGTCCGAGACATCGGCGCCCACTACTGCATGCTTTCAATGGCAGACGAAATGTGCGATGTCTTTTTGATTTCCCGAGGCCGGTCGCCTCGGTCGCGCCGCTATCCATAGTGAAAAATCAAGAAGATTCATGTCCTATTAAAGTTTCGCTGAAGGTCTCTCATCACCACGACCCGCCCTCCCGCGCCCGCTCCCCCCCCTCCCGCCTCCACTTCATCGCCCTCGGGGATAATTCACACGCTTTTGCCCGGTCCATCTTCACGCTCTGCTACTTACATAATCCGCTAAAGATCCAGGTTGGAACATTGTGGCGAGTGGGACTTCATGTCTGTAATTCTCTTCTTTTCCAGTTGGTCGATCAGGGCCCACAAGAGTGGCTCCTCCACAAAGACAATTAGAAATAAGGGTGGGTTCGGATGAGGTTATGTCGCGAAACTCTGGGGATTTCTCACTATGGACGGTTCGGTCATGCGACGATTACGCGGGCTCACCTTAAAGGCATCGCACCGCACTAGATTTTAAGCTTACCTTTAGTTCCATTTATTGTTCATATTGCATTTTTGTAGACGTGCGAGATGATTAAATCGCTTTGTTTCATCTCAACACTTGTAAAATTGGCATTTAAAGTACAAATTAGTAAAATTTGGATTTTTTCATATTGTTACAGGTTCATTAATAGATAATTAAAACGATAAATAATATTAAGAGGTGTACTTTAAGTGTTCAGGAGATGAAATTCAAACTTCTGTTAATTGTAACCAGAGAGCATATACGCAAAACTGTGCAAACATCACCATGTCCGGTGCCCAATGTGGTTCTCGATGCGCTCTAAACTCATTAGTTGTTCCCATTAGTAACAGATATTTAAATTTAAATCCACATTCGGCGCCTCCATGTTGGCTCATGACATGTCGACGCTATAGCCATAGTTTAGATTGTGTTTGATAAATTTCTATTTTTATACTCATTACATTTAACTCTTAAAAGTTAAAGACAATGTTGACGTTAACTCTTGTAGGCGTCGGCTCGACACGTCAAGCGCACCACATACATGATTTCTCGTCTCATTATTAGCTCACAATTTGTGTTGGCGGTATTAAATCATTGGTAAATTATTTCTATTTATAAATCTTTATTAATTTGACAATTTAAAAGCGGTAATTTGACGACGAATCATCTGATATCTGTATTTATTATAGATTGTCAACGCAAGTGGCCTAATTCAATATAATGTAATCAATTATAAGCTATAATATTATTGTTTCTGTTTAATACAATTATTTGTAGTAAATGCTTTATAATTCGTAATAGATTGGAGGCCACTTAGCGTACTTTGAATAGGCCCCTTTGCGCTAACGGTCCAATGTATAATTTAATCTACGACAAACGGACGTCAAGTTCGACAGACCTGCCTTGTATACTTCGTCTAGTATCTCGGCAGAGAAATACGTAGATACGTAAAATATAAGGGTATCGCGTACGTTCGAAGCGGGTAGCGTCATGCGAGTGGGGAGATTAGAGGACCGTCGACCTCAATCGGTTCGGTACTTTGCCAGAATTATCAATCGTAATTTTGTATAAAATAAATCAAGACTGGTTTGTTTGGTTGTTTAAATCTAAGATATTTTAAATTATAAAAAAAAAATGTGTCAGAAGTCCATTACCCAGTCAATATAATAGGGATAAGACATATACCGTTCATAGCGCAACAGTAATCACAAACGTCATACGGGTCTTCGAGTGTTTCACGAAACGACTGACCTATATATAGTACTCGTTCTGTCGCTCTATCATCGTGTATCGTTGCCGGGCGTCCGGATAATGTCGGACATAGTTCGTCTATTTGAATGCGTGTTCGGCTT